>NC_081448.1:3932543-3971843 GCF_007210705.1 Tigriopus californicus
GGCTTATCCTAACCGCTAAAGGAAATGTAATCCCAGTACTATTAAAATGGAAAGGTTCAACTCATCTATTTATACCTTTCAATCTTATAGCGCTATTTTGCGGTCTACCAATGGAATTTGAGTTGACTACAAGTTTGACTACAAGATCCATCTTATTGCTCAACTTGACTTGACCTTGTCAATCTCAAACAGACTCATCTTTAGAATCGAATGAGCTGTTTGACTCTCTTGAACTCAGTGCGGGTTGAAAACACACTGGAGAACTGATCCCCAACCATGTTAGGAATTTACATGTTAGGAATATACCCATTAGGACTACCTTCCACTCTACAACGGCTAACCGGAAGAATTGAAGTCCCCCTACAAAGAAAACCTTTGAGCAAACTGACCTGGTCCCAACTCCATTTCCTATGAATTTGAGAGCTGAACAAGAACGACCCTTACTGGAACAAGAGCGGGGCCATTACATATTGTCACAATGGACCAGATCAAGACCTGGAAGACGACAAACTAACAAACTCTACTTTCTCCAATTTCGCACCAATTTTTTTTACATTACTAATGCGAGGGTCATTTCTAAACTCATGACATATGCTCCCATGTGGACAATGGGATTTGTCAGCGGGCTTACTCTATCACACCCGAACTAAACCAAGTTTCCGTCATGGAAATGAACGAGACCTGCCTATCTAAGCTATTACCTCAAGAACCTTTGATCTTTGTGCTGTCTTTATTTTGGAAATAAGACAATGCTCATTCAAATAAGCCCTTTTATTGGCACATAACCCTTCGATGGACTAAAGCTTCAAATCTTTTGACTAGGCTCTCTAACCTTAAAAAATCCTGTTTTGGACAAAACTAACCTCTAGGTGGAGGATAAAGTAACCTTTGAGAAGCGGGTAAAAGGGGAGGAGAAGAGGGAAGGAACTCTGCGCCCGCCACCTGAGCAACAATTCTAAAAGATTCGTTGGCTCATGACGACCAGAGGGGGCTTTAGGGCTACAAAGTTGGGCAGAAGAGATGTTAAAGCGACATTGAGGGAGAGGTCTGTAGGAGAGGAAGGGAAAACAAGGGGAGGGAATAGGAAGGAGAGAGGAAAGGGGTGGGTAAGTCTGTTGAGAGACTTGACAATGGGTTGAGAACAACTTGCTGTCTCTTCCTCCTAGTGCTCCTGAAGGATGGGCCTTTTGCGCAATTGAAATTGAGGCCACACCTTGTGCCTTCAAAGATCTCATGCACATACATGGGTGGAAAAAGCTACACCCCTGTTTGGAACAGCCCTTCTCATTGAATTGAGAAGGCCAAATTCTCCAAGTTTGGGACACCATTCTGGGTGAGCCAATTTACACCCTTTCCCTGCCTTTTTGCATCTCTCGTCTTTATGGACATCGATAATTTCTAGAGCATTCTCTTTCACCTCTTTGACTTTTTTGACTGCCAATGGCGTTTTGAATCAAATCAAGAGTGTTCAGTGCCTGTTTCCCTTTTGCCTAACACTTGACTGGTTCATCCCATAGTCAATAGTGGGCTGGGTGTGACCAACCCAAGCCATTAAAGCTTCCATAATGAACGGCTTATTGATAGAGGACGGGGTTTTTCCCATCCAAAAACCAGCTCAAGACAGTTCCTAGCCCCTTCAGAAAGTCCCTTCAACAAAGCTTCCATGGTTATTGAAAGCAAGGTTATTTGAGGGATCCTAATTGAAAATACTGGGAACCTGAACAAAAATATGGAAAAAATATTCTGGAGGGTTCCTTCAGTTTCATTGAGGAACCCGTTAGAAATGAGCAAGAGGAAAATAAAGATGAAAAAAGTAGAAGAAGAAGACAGAGCAAGAGAGCCAAGGGAGAAACCAGTGCGTGTGAATGAGAACCAGCTGTAGAGCAGGCAAACACCACACGTGCTAGGTGCAAAACCAAGGAGGAATGTACTCCCTGGGGACAGAATGGATCAGATCAGGGTCAATGGAAAAGACCAAATCCAAAACGTTATTTGCTCTGGTGCTACCCCCGCATTTCCAGGTTAATATAGCATTTTCCTGATCGATTTTGTCTCATGGCCTTCCGCCCAATTTTCTACGACCCTGAAGTCATTTTGGCACTATTCAAGTTACTCGTCCAACCCAGCAAGATGTGTCCATAGATGTACCATTGACCCATGACCCTAATAGAATATTCTTGCCAGCAAATGTGTTGAAAGGTTTTTGCACTTATTACTTCACTTTAACCCATACCGTATATGATATTAGATATGAATGCTTTCAAATTAATTGTTTAAGCCTAAATCATGTGCGATATGCATGCGTTTGATGAGAGAATTCACTCGAGCTCTTCATATCTATGAATTTTGCTCACAGAGGAAAATCGTTCAGTGCTATTGAATGAGAGTTTTTCAGCGTCCTGCTACTTGCTAATAGGCCAAGCTGTCACTGTCTCACCATCTTTACATGCAAGAAAGCAGGACAATAAAGTACTTTATTTCCCGCTTACTGGCCAAGCGGTGAGCAATGTTGGAACGCACCGCTTACGCAATAAAAAGGAAGCCCGCATGAGGCAGTTGAGAGCAGGAAAAGAGCTTACTGAACTAGATGAGGGTCTATACATTGTTACCATAGACAGATCAAGACCTTGAACATGACAAACTAAGAACTCTACTTCTCTATTCAACATTTGTACACGACTAATTTGCAAATCATTCCTAACGTATAGGATACACCCCATGTGGGATATGGGATTATCAGAACGTATCCTATCACAACGAACGAAGTTCTTATTCTGTTATAAATAGATGAATGAAATCTCTCTAGAAAGGCTAGTTCTTCTAAGATTTTAACTTTTGTGCTGTTTTTTTAGAAAATCAGACAATGCACGTTCAAATATAACCCCCTTACGGGCCTCTCTTTTGACGAAGCAAGTTCACAAGATCTTGGTCCATCCCCTCCAACCATAAAAAAATCCCTCTCATCTACAAATCTACGTTCTACTGGAGGCAAAGCATGAACTAATGGGATGGTTGGGTTTGGGAAATGGGTTGGGCAGCTACATTAGAACAGGACGAATTTTGGGAATTGGGGTGGGGCAAGGAATATTAGGGACGAGAGTGTTTATAGGAATAGGGGTAGATTGGGTATTTGAAGGAAGAGGAGGGAATTGGCGAGAGGGTGGGTTTAGGAGAAGGGGGGAGGGAGGAAGCTAAATGGTTAAGGAAGGGGTGGGGTGGGATTAGGCTTAAGAAACTGAGCCATCCTATTCTCGCCTTTCTTTGCGTCCCTTCTACGTGGACGGAGGTACACCGTACATTAAAGCACGTCTTTAAGTCTCATAGACTGACGGCACATGAACGGGTGACAAAAAGGACAATCTACCCTCGAACATCTCCTCCTCCCATTGTACTTCTCAAAGCCGAACTTAAGAAGTTTTTGACAACATTTAGGTAGTCAAGCTAACAGCCTTTTCCTACTGTCAGGATAAGGCTGCTTCCGGTAAACAGGACAGACTGTTTTCTCTGCAATCGTCTTTCTGTGCTCTATTTCAAGAGGAGATACTACTTCAACCTCTATATTGGTCAAATCAGTCAACTTCTCAACTATTGGGTTAGCCTGTTCTTCAAGCAGAACCCTGGTTCATTGACCCAAGCACCTAAAGCCTCTATAATAAAGGGCTGATTGACTACGAAAGAATCCTTCCCTGCCAAGACCAAGTCCAAACATTGCTTAGCCTCTTTGCTGACTTTACCAAAATAGATTCCATCATGAATGCAGGAGGAACTATCTATGAGCAGTAAAATCAAGAGACTAAGAAAGAGAAGAAAAAAAACTAAAAGTCTATGCAATCTTGTCCTGAGATACAGGGCAACGAAGCCAAAGTAGGGAATGAACTGCTTCACATTAAACTAAACAATACAAATCTAAGATGGAGATAATAAACAAGTAGTAATGGACAGAGAAAAGCAACGAATCAAGAACATATATAGTAACTAGTAAAACAACGCAAAAACACAGAAACTCAACTGGTTTAACATTAAAGTTAAATCAATACACTGATGAACAATAAATCTAACTGTCAAGGACGAATACAATCTAAATAAAGAACTACTGCTTAACGATTTGGAACTAGAAACACTATAACTACAAAATCAGAGAGAAACTGATAAAGCTAGACATGAATATAAATGAGCAAGAAACTTATTAGGTTTTAAAGTAATTTCTTCTTACCAAAGAGCCGTGAAAAACCAAACCTAATTGAGTAAAACACTAAACGTGCACGATAACCAAGGAGCAACAGAGGAAATCACACCTTGGTTCAAAATTCCTGAAGATAAGAACAGCAGCAAACTAAAATGCAACTATTCTCAGCGAGCTCCATCATGTGAAATGCAATTGCATTTTAGAATTGCATGATTATGGCAACTCAAAAAACTGAAAGAATTACTCGTTCCTGTTTCAGGTTCCAGAATGACCTGTAATTTTTGTTTATGTCATGACTTGTGAGGAAACTTAAGGCTCAACAAAATTGTCATTATTTGCTATTTTCATCTAGCATATAATAAACAATGAAAAGGTTGAAAATTGTGCTTGCTCTTAAGTAATGTGATGGTATTTTTGGTTTTAAATCTTATGCATTTGCTACTTTATGTTCACATCTTCTCAATCAAATTCCGTTGGAATGAAGACCTGATTCAATGCAATTGACAAGCTAGGATAATCTTTCATTGGCTTGAGTAGGATGCATCAAATTTCCAAAGCTTCCACATATTCACAACTTAAGGCATAGGCTTCTAACAGGGAAGCTTTACCGGCTTGACCATGTCAAATACTGTTTTTTCATGACTTTGGCGACATTGTTTCAAACTTTCAGTAATTGTTACCCTATTCAGGGTTCCAATCTTGGACTCCTCAAAACATTATGATACATATATTTACAATTATGATGCCAAGATCAAATGCCAATGCTAATTATTGAAAAATGTTGACACAAAGTCTTTTAACGTTACATGTTAGGACTGCTTAAAAACAAATTCTTTAGTATGGCCTTGATAGGGCAAAAGCCATGAAAAATTGATCATCCAAATCTTAGGATATGGAATGAATAATGAGGAATGCCATTACATTTTTGAGACTCTATGTTCCGTCCACCAGCCAGGGGTGAAAGGTCCTGACTTATTGAATTCCCGTGGTGAACGGAAACATGGAACTCCTGACCCAAGCACTAGGTAAAAATACCTTGATAGCTCTCTAAAATGGAGAGCACCTAGTACATGGGCTTAAATTTCTTAGACCTATCTTAAGGCCTTCCGGTTTATAACCCTAATCAGGGCATACGAGCAATAGTTCGAGCTTCCTTTATCAGGGCCTCAAACAATCATCAAATGACTAAGGATACAAATCGCTAGCTACCTCTACTCCCCATTGGTCCCAGATCAATCTCGGTGTCTGGCATACCTGGGCCAATCTTCAAGGCTAACTATCCTGCAAAATGTGTTCACTATCCTAGTCTACTGGGTATCTATCAAACGATGCTGATCTCTACACTTGGAGTCTAACACCTGATTCTTGCCAAATCAAAGATGAACTTCGATTGCAGTTCCATCTACTTTATTCAATTGCTCTACATGAAAAATACACTCTACCAATCAGCTGTCTTGCTTGGGTAATGAACGAGGGGGTAATTGCTTGGCCATGGAAGAGGGAAAACATGCATGGATAGAAACTGGTTTGATCCTACTTTTTGATGAGGGTGAGTCTTGCGTCCAACGGAGATCCACGGCGATGACGTCGGTTCGATGGGATTGAAAGTCCAGAATCGAATTGACGGAGTATAACTCAGAAGTTGCACCTGTACTCAGCTCCAGAGACTTTTCAACTCGTCTATACTGGCTCATTGAAGTATTGCTGTGCACCTCCCCAGGTCCTCTTGACTCTGCACGGCTTCCTGGGTCCCGTCTCCAAGCGTTGACTTTTACTGCTCTGGTTTCAAAATAGATCGACTTGATTTCCAGCACGTTAGCACAATTGTCCTTCGTTCACCCAACGAGTAGAGCTTCACGATCGGAGAGGTCCTTTCACTTCGGGTGTTCCAACATAACCCTGTTCTGCTTGAGCACGAAAGATGTGACTTATCTCCTCGAGATCCAAAAGGTGCCTCTGCTCTCCTCGAGCGCAAAAATGTGTCTCCTGCTCTGCTCGAGCCCAAAAATGTGACTGTTCGTTGATTTAACTATCCCGTACAATGTTGGCTTCCGCCTCTTCCACATGGAGGCTAAACGGGTTGTTCCAGGGCCCTTGGTGGACGGGCGACGGTTTCTTCAATGTCCAGGGTTGACCTCCTTTCGTCAGGTCAGTCACATTGGCCATCAAGGGGTTCCTCAGATTGCCGACAATGGATTACCTCTGCCTCTTCTGTAAGGTGTGGCATGTGGGTCACATCTGACCACCAGTGGGTCTAGACGGCAAAGGGTTGACATTGGGCCGGAACTGCGTCCCAACGGAACATTCAGGAAGGATTTGTCGTCATTTGCTGTCAGGGGGCCAACATTTTGGTAACGTCGATCTTGAGGGTGAGATTGCTTATTTCCGATTTCTTTCCCCCTCTCACAATGATCACGAGAATATCGGTTTTGGTGACCGAGGATTTCCTGTTTTTCTCCCTTCAAACATGTATCCGACATTCCTCACCCATGGTTGTAGCTGGGCTGACCAGCCCCTCGGGTACTGGAGCTTTTCCATGGTTTGATGACGTCACTACGAGCATTAGGCTGGCATTTGGTCGACATCTGACCGACAAACGGACTACACAATGGGCAATCCAACAACTTTGTGGTTTTCCCAAGATCTAATATACATTTCTTAACGTTTTGATAAACACCGTTCGTGAACTATGTGTACATTCCGTACATCATTCATCCATATCATATTAGGATAATGTACTCGATTGTGCACGGAACAAGTGACTGTGTAACGAATTGACATTTTTGACCAAAGTAATTGTAACTGTAATTCGTTCTTTTTATTGAGGAACGACTAGTGCCCTGACTGTTAGCTTCTCATTATATTCTTACTCAAGGAGTGAGTCTTCAACAGGGTTGCCCACGAAGACAATTGCGAATAAAACAAAACAGGCCGCTAGGGCAGTGTAGTACTTCCATCTCGCCAATTTGGACATAAGGCTCCGATACGGGAATTTCTGGAGGTGGTCTGAAAAACGTGAAGACAAGGACCAAGACTGCAACACAACAAACAATACAAGGGCATGAGTTCATTGAAAAGGGGCAAGACATATTATAGACCTGAGTTATACCATTTATAACCAATTATGCAAACACATATTGAGATACCAATTAGTTTTTGCGTTGGGGTCAACCACACTATAATACCTCCTTGTTCTAGAGACTAAAGTAAGAGAATGGCAACGTCAACAAATCTGAGCTAATCTGTGTTTAGCCAAGGATTTGGGTGCCTTGAACGCCATTGGTTGTCGAATAGTGTATTCACGGCGAAAGAAATTAGTATCTAATTATTGCGTCTAAGTCTCCAAATTGTGCTCAATGAACTTGTAAAATGTGTAGTAAAGCATGTTTTATCTATTGGTTGTAACAGAGAGGATACTTCTTTATTGCTAGTCATCATTTCATGATATACCAATTCAGAACTGGTTTTCCCTACTTGCAAGCCTACAAGGTCTCCCTGAATTGATGTTGTTTATTATAGAGAGAGTCCAGGAAACAGCCCTGAAAGAAAGGAACCACTTGGTCTCAAAAAATCCAAGTCCGTCATTATTACTCCCAATCCATGTCATTATGGTGCTATGTTCCGCATTTGGATGCTCTAATCAGAACAATGGGAGGAGGGAAAAGCTCTATGATGGATTGGGAGCCCACAGATCACTCAAGATTGTGCCAGGTAAGTAAAGTGAAGCAGAATTAGGGGTTTCTTGGGCCATCCAATCATGTGTGTGCCAATTCAGGACAGCCTCACAAAACCATAGTTATCCACAAATTTTCCCGACATGGATTACCAGACTTGATTTGGAGTGGGCACTTAAAAAAACAAGTCGTCATTTGAAAGTTTTTGATCTGCTTCCATTTATGTACGAAAATTATCTCATATAAAGGAACCATTCGATTTCAGGTCCATTTCGATGAATCAAATCATCTTTCAAAATCTTTCCAAGCGGAAACCGTGGTCTCAAGGCCAACGCAATTCCAACATTTTTTTTCTTCTATCCTACACCTCGTCCACCACGAAAAGACCCGACTCGACGCTCTTCTCTTGACATACAGTAGATCTTGCTCGTCAAATTGTTTTGCAGGACCACGAATACTCAGTGCCAAATAGAGTATTCCCTGAAACTCTGAAGAGAGGGATTGATGTGGAGTTTACCTATTCTAATCCCAAATCTCAATGTATTCAAACATTGAAAAATGACGAAATGAGGGAAGACTTGGTTGTGGAAATAACATCTACAGACGACATCTTTCACGTCTTGGAGATGAAGTTGAAGAAAGCTCAAGCTAAAGTTGCAACCCATGAACGGGAAATTGAAGAACTCAACAAAAACCAGGCGTACAACTCAACTCAAAAATGATGAGTCTCGATTCCTGAATCAGTTTAGCATGCGGGGGTCTTCTTGGAGCAAGGAAACTATCAAGAAGGCACTTCGGATTAGATTTTCATGTGGAGCTGCCGGGTATGGTGTGCTGCAAGAGCTAGGATATCCTCTCCCTTCACTTCGAACTCTATGATGGAGAACCAAAAATATTAATTTCAAGAGTGGAATTCTTGCAGAGGTATTCACGATGCTTCAAATTAAAACAAAGGCTATGGAACCAATTGAAAGGTTGTGCTGTCTGACCATGGACGAAATGGCGTTAAAGCTTCCTTTATTTGATTATGATGCTAAGAGTGACTCGTTTCCGGGTAATGTAACTCTTCCCCATCACTTTGGAAGTGCCACCAAGGCCCTAGTTTTCCAAATTTGTGGTATTACTGTGCGTTGGAAACAAATAGTACCCTACTACTACACATCTGGATCCGTGGATGGCAATGTTATTGGTCCCATTGTCAATGACATTGTGATTTGATCCCGCCATGTATGTTAAGAGGTTATAAATGTCTAAGCAGACATGGGCAGCTCCAATTTGGCATGTTTTAAATGATTTGGAATCCGAAGTGGGAAGAATAGTGAATGGAAAGTGAATGTGCTTCATCCTTGTGACAAAGATAACATTACCAACCCTCCCATGTTTTGAAAAATATTCGAGGATTATTTTGTGGTAACAGAAGTATAAACAAGAACGCTCAAGTTACCTGATTGTTTTGTTACAACAAAAGGCCTAATTACTAACATCGCGACAGAGAAACACATTGAAATAGTGACGGAAGCTCATGATAAACCTGGATTAAAAATTGCAACAAAGCTGACTGACGCAGTGATTCATCCTACCAACTTCTTTAAAATGAGTGTTGCTGGAGCAATAGCGTTGTTTTCCAAGCCAGTTGCAGACAGTCTGGTCTACTTCGTAAAAGAGGAGGGATACTCATCGGAACTCCTTGCAACGGCCGCGTTTGTGAACACGCTGAGCAGGTTGTTTGACCTGGTGACGTCAAGGGTCATATCACGAGCCTTAAGCCGCCGGAGGGAGGATAAACTTAACAGCACTGTCCTTTTTTTTAAAGGACGTTAATCGCGTTTTTCGATGATGTTAACTTTGTTAATGGTGGTTGGAAGCCAATTCAAACCGGAGGTATTATGAGCGCATTAACCTTGCTCAACCTGACTTCTTATCTCTTAGACGAGCGGGATCTCTCCTTTTTCATGACTCGGTGCATGAGCCAAGACTCATTAGAAAACTTGTTTTTGATGGTGAGATCCAAAATCCTCATTCCTACTCCCAAAAAATTCGGGTATAGCTTGCGAGCCATCACTATTTAACAATATTTGAAAGAACACAAGAACAACAATTACGATTTTGCCAAGGGGACGGATTTAGCAGATTTTCTGGATAAACCCGAATCAAATCCTGCAACCATTGACAAAGAAAATGACAACGACAGCTCCGCATTGCAAACTCCTTCCCGCGTTCGATTTCAGAACAAGACTCCCAAGAGCCGAATAAAATGCCAAAGAACATCCTATTCTACCTGGCTGGTAATGTGATCTGGGCTGTAAAAAAGCGTTATGTGACATGCAGTCAGTGTTTATCCTTTATTGAAGTGACTGACGGAATTGAAGTGCATCAAGAACGCGCCAGTCTCCAAGTTTTAAAGGATGTAATGGGACAAAGCTTGGTCCAATGTCCTAATGAACTGTTTGTGGGCCTTGTCATGCCTGCTGAAGAGCACTTTCAGTGTTTGGTTAAAGATGTTTACAAACATTCAAGACAAAACATATTGAAAAACCTTGTTAAATCCTTTCAGTCCGCAACAGCTACTCGGGATTGCCACAAATTGACTGACAAAATAGCCTCAAAATTCTTCCAAGCAAGATTATTTGCAATGGCAAGTGACATTCAAAGTTCCAAGTTAAAGAAGAAAAAAAAGGCAAAAGAATTCCTAGCAAAAGCGTGGAGATGCGTAAGGGAGTCAAGAGTTTGACCTAAATTCATATTCATTTCCATAAAATAAATAATTATATCACTCTTTCTTTCATTTTTGTTTTGGACTTGAATTTTTGTCTTTGCTCTACGGCTCTTAGTTGTTGCTCTAATGTGTAATATTGGAGAGTTAGTTTTAGGAATTGAATGATTTGGCTTGGCGACAACGTAGGAGTAATATATGATGTCTTCCTTTCAACAATCTGGACTTCTAACAGATACATGGAATGGTTAAAGGAATGTAGAGGTGGCGTTAAAACTAAGAAATTTCATCTCACAAAAAGAGAAATAATAATTAATTAATCATTATTTTTATTTCAAAACAATTTATAATGACAGTCGTTGGATCAATGGCATTGAAAACGTTTCACAATTTGGTCTGGAGAGGAATTTAATTAAAAGTTAACAGAACTATCAGCTATGGTATACGCAAGCAAATCAAGAATACATGATTATATTATGGAAACACTGTGGGCTTCAACGGCGTAAAAAAGGTCATAGACGCTTTTTTTCTTTGGCGGTGTAAATGAATTGTCGTAAAAGAGTCAAAGATCGTTCTTTTTGTACATAAATGGCAGCAGATCAAAAACCTGAGAATGACAACTTGTTTTTTTACAAGTGCCCACTCCAAGTCAAGTCTGCCAATCCATGTTGAGAAACTTTGTGGATGACTATGGTTTTGTGAGGGTGTCCTGAATTGGCACACACATGATTGGATGGAAACCCCTTATTCTGCTTCACTTCACTTACCTGGCACAATCTCGAGTGATCTGTGGGCTCCCAATCCATCATAGAGCTTTTCCCTCTTCCCATTGTTCTGATTAGAGCATCCAAATGCGGAACATAGCACCATAATGACAAGGATTGGGAGTAATAATGACGGACTTGNTAAAGAATTTTTAGCAATTGTTATTAGTGCCAAATTTTGCCATAGCTTATACAGTAAGTATTAAGCTGTCTCCTTTTCCCCGAGCGTTGTCGAGATCACATATTGTAAAATCGCCAAGGGAGTTTAAGAGCTTCTAGAATAGTCTAAACTGTGGCTCAAGTTGGATAACCGAGGCCCAATTACAGCCCATGTTCATGCCTCGAAAGACAACGTTTTGGTTCTGACGTTCTTCGACTTCACCGAGATGATCTATGTACACCTGATATAACCCTATAAAAGAAAGTTTTTTTTCGAATTGACGACCACTCAAAGCTGAGCACGGCTTTATATTTCATTGGGACAATGTTCATGTTCACAAAGCAAAGGTCTTGCAAGAACTCGTTGCAAATAAACCCAACATACTCGCCAGATCTTGCCTTGGCTGACTTTTTCCCATTTCCAATTGTGAAATCAGCTTTCCCGGGTCTATCCATTGCCGGTAAGAACCTTCAGAAGTCATGGGAACGGGTGGTGACCACCATCCTCACCGAGAAAGTCACCTCGGCGGTTGAGAAATGGTGCAAGTGACATGACATGACTGCTTTTTGGGAATATGTTCTTGGAAAAATTTCGGGGTACGATGAATTGTAAAAAAGGCGAATGCATTTTGATTTTGAAAGCACTTAATATGATCTGCATTTATTTATCTGACTTGTGGTGAGTCTGTTTTGTGTTTTGTGGTCTATGGGACGGACAGAGCTCTCAGCTCACCTGGACGCCACATTCTAAGCTCCTCACTGGAAGGAACATCAAAGAACGCTGCAGGAACATCAGAATTCGGAGTTGGAAAACACGTCCGTCCTTCATAGCGAAGTCAATATGACGCTAACAGAATAGAATTTGCTTTCGAAGACAGGGACAAAGTCTCTAAGGCAGAAGTTGGCCTTATTTTAGAGAGCAATTTCTTCCACTCTGTCATGGCAAGAATCACCCAAAGGCAACTTAGATTGTCTAATGAACTTTGCCTATTCAAACCCTTGTTGAAAAGAGACAATGGCAATTGCTGCGTTTCCCTAATGACGCCAAAGCTAACTACTCCATTAACAAATATGCCGATGAAGTTCAACACGTGAAGTATTTTCAGATGATGAAACCCCTGAAAAAGGAAGATGACGTCACAAAGAACGTATGATGTCTGATAGAAGAAATTATTTGCACTTTTGTCACTCTTGTTGTAGTCTACATTTGATGGCTGACCATTTTCTAAATTGCAAGACAACGATAGGTCTTTGGTGTTTGGGTGTTAATGGCCTTTGAAAAATTTACCCCTTAGTCCGTCGAACATCCTCTCTCAGAGGATATTTTCGTATCCGCTTAACAAAGAGAGACTATTTTGTTATTTTGACCAGCACTGCCTGCCGCCACGAGGTGAAGTTCTGTTCCGATTACGATCATATTTCGTATGAAAGGCGTTGCGTAAGACGGAGCTAGTAAAAACAGACTCGGCCTTTGTCCATTAAAGAAGATATTCATTTTACTACACAATATGCAACAACTATTTTAATTGAATTCAGAGGCACTCGGCTAATTTTTAGATGTCATGGTGGATCATACCTTTTGATAAAGTCAGGCTTGTTACGTCAGCTTTCTTGATAGTTATTGATCTGCGCCTTTTCTCGCACGTGGAATTGTAGTGGCAAATCGTTTCTTTTTTAATCACCAATAGATGGCGGCCTGCAAAGGGCAAATACAGGCAAAAATAGAGCAAAAATTGTTTTGAACTTCCTTTCATATTAATACTTTGATCATGGGACCCTATTTATCATTTGATTTCGAGTGCATGCCCAATGGAGATTTGGAGTCTCTTAGCTACCCTGGATACTCACAAAGTGAGATCAATAATTGGGCGAGATTGTTGATGTATGGATTTTTGGCGCTAGACAACTTTAGTCGATATAGATCGTATGGTTAAATGTACAGGGTCGCATATAATTATAGCAGACTAACGTTGATAGTTCACTGTCAGATTGCGAGGCAATCCCTCAGAAAATGTACGTAGCGCCATCTAGGCCGTTAAGGGTCTCGTATTCTTTCAAACACTCTTCATAGTTCCAGTAACCCATAAATGTTTTATAAACTTTCAACCTTACACCAACTGAGTTGTAAACTTTAGTAAGAATGTTGTTGACCGATGACATACAATGCACAAATTGACCAGTTGAGTTGAAGGAAGTTTCAATGAAAAGTTCTAAAATCGGTGCTTATCTAAAGATAGGTCGGTGCCCGCACATTCCCGCTTTTGACACAAAGATTAAGTTCAAAGGGAGAAAGAACAACAAGTAAGCTGGCTTGCAAAGCAAAAACACAGCTTATCAGTTCGACTGGTGTCTCTCACTCTCAAAGACCATGAAGTAATTAAAACTGATGTGATCAGTTTGCAAACCAGTGCAACTTCAAGTTTTGAAACCAAATATTGTTTTTTACTCCCGAAAGTGTTATTTGGCTTCTTTGAAAATTTCAGCCATGACTTGATTACGAATGCGAATATTAATGCCGGAACAAAGAGTGGGAAATATAAAAAAGATATTGGTTTGTCCGTTTCCCTAATGGTATAACTCATGTCTCTGATACGTCTTGCCGCATTTCAATGAACTCATACCCTTGGGTTTTTTGTTGTATTGCAGCCTTGGTCATCGACTCGACGTTTTCGATACCACCTCCGGATATTAAGGTACCGGAGCCTCATGTTCAAATTCTCGAGATGGAAGCACTACACAGCCTTTGCGGCCTGTATTGTTTTATTCACATTTGTCTTCGTGGGCAACCCTGCCGAAGACTCATTCCTTGAGTAAGAATATCATGAGAAGTTAACGGTTGAAAATAAAATCGCTCAACCTATCAAACTTCTGTCTAATGGATATTTTTTAACTTCAGGAAGCCCTTAAAGCGCGCGGGAGGACCATTTTTGGGATATAAGAATTGTAACTCGGAGACCAAAGTGGCATTTCTCAAGACTCACAAATGTGCCAGTACAACAGTACAGAATATATTTCTCCGATATGCATATGGTCATGATCTGAATGTGGCCTTGCCACGTGTTGGCAACTATGTGGGGCGGAACCGGCCATTTCATCGCTCTGTCCTCTGGGATACGCCCTGGGACGCCATTAATATGACCTATAATTTTTATTGCCTCCACGGTATTTGGAATTATGACGAGGTGAACTTGCTCATGGGCCCGGGAACCAAATACATCACAATTCTGAGAGACCCTATAGAGCTATTCATCTCCATGTGGGACTACGTGAATTTTTCCAAGTCTTACAAAGTCACCTTGGAAGAATATGCCCTAAGTAACAAAACCGGTCTTCTCAAAGACCGGAAGAACGTGGCGCATTTGGGTCGAAATCAAATGTTATGGGATTCCGGAGTCCCAGGACCCCTCTTGAACGACCAAGAAACCATCTTGGACAAGATCAATGAACTTGATCGTACTTTTGATCTAGTCATGATTGCAGAGCACTACAATGAATCTGTGATACTTTTAAAAAATCTCCTGTGTTGGGACTACAAGGATGTAGCTTCTCTTAAACTGAACAGCCGAAACAAATCTGCCAAGTCCACTCTTTCTTCCAAAGCCCGCGAAGCCTTGAAGGAGTATCTGGCCGGAGATTACATGTT
The DNA here is from genome assembly GCF_007210705.1 of Tigriopus californicus. Taxonomy (NCBI): domain Eukaryota; kingdom Metazoa; phylum Arthropoda; class Copepoda; order Harpacticoida; family Harpacticidae; genus Tigriopus; species Tigriopus californicus. The sequence goes on from NC_081448.1 coordinate 3,947,683, forward strand.
ATACAATCATTTTTTGGCGAAATTCAAATACAGTCTTCGGAAGTTTGGCGAAACCAAAATGGCCAACGAGTTATCTATTTTGAACACCATCACTTCCGGCATTGAGGAGCGATGCATTGCTGATCGGGTCAACAACTACAAGATTAAAGGCCAATTCAAGCTGTATGGTGATGGCAATATGATGGGTTTTCAATTGAAAAATGGGACAGACCGAGATTGCGAGTCGTATGCCTGGCCTGAAGTGAAGTTTCTGGACCTCGTGAGAAACGCTCAACGTAACCGTACCGACCAAATCCTCGTCAGCTTGAACCTAACTGAGTCGGATGTGATGGCCAAAAGTGTCTCGTCTTACAATCCGATGAGTTTTGTCAAGAACGGTGTCCCTGACTTGGAAGCCATGAAGAAGGTTTACCGATACAAATAGATCAATACGTCCTGATGCTTTGAATATTCATTCTGAACTTTTTTCTACAACGCGACAATTCCAGATAAGGTATTTTGTTATTTTCTATATTGTACACATAAATACTGCTATATAATGTAGTGCCATATTCTTGTAACTTACCGCAAAACAATAAATGATGTGAGCTTTGTCATAAATCAGAGGCTTTATTTGCTTCATCAAAGTCTGTTTGATTCTAGCTTGATTTGCTCAAGGTCTTGGATTTGCCCTTTATCCTAACTTGATGAGGGTTTCCATTTTTTGTGTGAACTATTAGGCGAGAATTGCATTGATTCGTGGACAGATAAGGTCAATCTTTATTTCTGGAGCAAAATAAGAGAGCAGAAATTCCAAATGCCATTTTGAGGATTTGATTTATCTACAGTTTTCTTTTTCTAATTATTGTTTTATGTCTCTTCCACCTGAGTTTGAAAATACTCAAAAAGTAGAGTTCAATTGTGCCACCGAACTGCAAGAATTCTAACTTAATCAAACAAATGAGTGATAACTTCCTTACGAAAGCAGAGATGCGAAATAAAGGTCCTAGAATAGTCACTTAAATGTGATTCACTTCAATGACCCAATAAAATCAGCCCTAAAATTTTGGAGCAGGATAAGAGAGCAGAAATTCCAAATGTCATTTTCTGGATTTGATAAATCAGCAGTTTTCTTTTTTTCATGTCTCTTTTAACTGATTTTATTATTATTATTATTATTATATATATTTGCGGCTCTCGGCCATGACAACAAAGGTATAAAAAAGATTTCTTTTTGCCGATATCACAGGTGGTATTAGGGAAGAATGACTATATGTACCTCAGTGCACATGGTAGAAATGAAGAGGGTTGGAGCAGACATTGCAGATGCAGGAGGGTAGAGGGAGGTGATGAAAAGCTTGGTTATTGTAGTAGAGAGGATGGGCTAGGTTGAACAACTCCTTTGTCAGCTCCCGTCGATGATGGAATTTGGCGGGGAGCCGGGCAAAGGTACGTGTCCTCCAATATTCCGAGGGCATCCATGAGTTATTGGCATATTGGGGCACGCTGAGGTATTGCTTCAGATATTTGGAGAAGCAGGCATCGGCAGATTTGATGGCGGAGTTTGGGAGCCATAGGTGAAGGCCGTAGAGAAAGATGGGATGGATGAAACACCGGAAGAGTTCAAGAACTATAGTAAGAGGAAGATTTTTGATGGGTAATAGATGGAAGAGGTATCCGAACTTGGCTTTGGCGATGATGGTGTTGAGATGATAGGTGAATGAGAGTTGTTGGGTGAATGTGAATCCGACGTAGTTGAATGTCTTGACAATTTCCGTCGGGACGTTGTTGATGTGGAAGGATGTTGCAAGCAGACGACCTTTATGGTAGACCATGCCCTTCGTCTTGTTGGTGTTGATTTGAAGGCCGTTCTCCTGGCAGTATGACTAAAGTGGATTGATGGCATTTTGCAATTCTTCAGCCGTGGTGGCCAGGAGGACCAGGTCGTCTGCGTACTGAATGTATTGGAGTTGGGTGTTGTTGATGGTGGGTCCTTGGTGGGTGAGAGCGTCGGGTAGGTCGAATACGAAGAGATTGAAAAGTATTGGTTATAGTGGATCCCCTTGCGGTAAGCCTTGAACTCATTGAACAAGAAATCTGCGAGTATGGTTGTATCGAACAAACCCTCGCCATGAAAATCGATGGTCACGGTGGGACAGGTACACTCCTCAGGGATGGAACGTTGCCCTGGTGAACTAGCAACTTCTGCATAGCCCCGTGGTGGGACCTTATCCTCGCCACGTGCAACCATGTTGGTCGATTGACTAGCTCAATGAACAATGTTACCTTAACTAGTCCAAAGTCACGAGCAAAGTCACAAAGTTACACACGTCCGTCGAAAATCAAACGCAATGGAAATTGTGGGCGAACCACAACTAGAACACTTAGTTAGCCTACGGGGCTCCTACCCCTAGCTTACACAAGACACAACCCCAATTGAGCCCTGGACCAAGAGTATTAGAAAATAAAACGCACTTTTGTTACCACCCTGGGGACCAGAAACTTGCATACAAGGATGACAAGTATCAGATGATCACTTTATCACACCTCTGTTCACACCGTACGTCAAACGCTTGTGGGTGAACAACGGTGGGAACCCCTAGCTAGCCCACTGGGCTCTTACCCCTGGCTACCACCAGGTTCAACCTCAATTGAACCCAGGACCAAGTTATTAGAGAGAAAACAAACTACTTACCGCCTAAACAGGATCAGAACACTTCATTGAAGGAAAAAGATCTAACGAAAAAACCGCAAAGTGTCTGAGGAGCTCTTGAACACACGTCCGTTCCCATTGAACGCAAAACGCAAATCAGGGGAGAACATCTCGGGTTTTTTATCGAGTCGGATCTGATTAATGGAAAATGAAGCAAGGGTATGAGTATTGGACACAGGAGAGGAACGAGCAAGAGTGGGGAATGCACTATGGAGGTGGCGGGACCAGGGGGAACAATTGAATATACCACACCTCCCCTGAATCGAATATTATTTGATTAAAAGATATCACAGGAAAAACTCACAGTTTTCTTCCTGGATCTAGTTCCTCTTCTGGGCATGATTGAGACGGGATCATTGACCCTTGCTCTTTGGTTTGACGTCGCACCTGCGGTTTCCCGAAGGATGGGTCGGAGATATCGCCTATTACGGACGTACCATCGAGATCCAATCTTCAACACAAAAGATCGACCTCCATTTCGCTTTGAATGGATTCGACCAACCCTATCCCAAAGTTTGGTGATGGGATTTTGGATTCGCACTCTGTCACCGATGGCAAATTTGGGTACAGTTACCGCACCAACATCATATCTCGCCCTATCCTTCTCATACTCGAGATCACGTTTCACCAATGCACTTTTGCGATCCTCAGGGGTCATGTCGAGATATGAAGAGGGATGTGCGGGTAGACAAGTTCGGAGGGAATGACCAAACAGCCACTGAGCTGGCGACTTCCCGTCTTCACGCGGCACATTTCGCCACTCCAGCAAGGCTGCTTCCAAATGCCTCCCGATCCAACCGTCCATCCATCCAATACTTTTTTACAAGCCTCTTGAGAGCTTTCACTCCGGCCCCAGCATGGCCATTAGATTGGGGATGGAAAGCTGAACTGGTCACAGGCTGAATGTTCTCGCTTTTGCAAAACTGAACGAATTGCGCGGATGCAAATTGCGGTCCGCCATCTGTCCGAATCTTAATGGGAATCCCGACCCACGCAAATATCAATTTCATCGACCTAACAACCTCTTGTGTATTCGGGGTCTTTCCATATTGATCACAACAAGGCCATCCCGAGAACTGATCAACCAGTGCCAAGAACCATTTACCACCAAATTCGAATAAATCGGCACTGACAGATTCGAAGGGGCGTGTGGGAGGCGGGTCTGACATCATGGGTGCCTTGGCCAACGAGGGGCGGTACAATTGGCACGTTTCACACGACTCGATCAAGAGCTCAATTTAGCAGTAGTTATGTGCACAAAATAGAAAAATAGCAAATTCCTTGTCTGGAATTATCACGTCGAATAAGATAGTGCAGAAAGAATATTTAGAGCATCAGGCCGTATTGATCTGTTAATAACGGTAAACATTTTTCATGGCTTCCAAGTCAGGGACACCGTTCTTGACAAAACTCATCGGATTGTAAGACGAGACACTTTTGGCGATAACATCTGACTCAGTTAGGTTCCAGCTGACGAGGATTTGGTTGGCACGGTTACGTTGAGCGTTTCTCACGCGTTCCAGAAACTTTTTTCCAGGCAAGGCATACAACTCGCAATCTCGGTCTGTCCCATTTTTCAATTGAAAACCCATCATATTGCCATCACCATACACCTTGAATTGGTTTTTAATCTTGTAGTTATTGACCCGATCAGCAATGCATCGCTCCTCAATGCCGGAAGTGATGGTGTTCAAAATAGGTCACTTGTTGGCCATTTTGGTTTCGCCAAACTTCCGACGACTGTATTTGAATTTCGTCAAGAAATGATTGTATAACATGTAATCTCCGGCCAGATACTCCTTCAAGGCTTCGCGGGCCTTGGCAGAAAGAGTGGACTTGGCAGATTTCTTTCGGCTGTTCATTTTAAGAGAGGCTACATCCTTGTAGTCCCAACACAGGAGGTCTTTTAAAAGTATCACAGATTCATTGTAGTGCTCTGCAATCATGACTAGATCAAAAGTACGATCAAGTTCATTGATCTTGTCCAAGATGGTTTTTTGGTCGTTCAAGAGGCGCCCTGGGACTCCGGAATCCAATAACATTTGATTTTGACCCAAATGCGCCACGTTCTTCCGGTCTTTGAGAAGACCGGTTTTGTTACTTAGGGCATATTCTTCCAAGGTGACTTTGTAGGACTTGGAAAAATTCACGTAGTCCCACATGGAGATGAATAGCTCTATAGGGTCTCTCAGAATTGTGATGTATTTGGTTCCCGGGCCCATGAGCAAGTTCACTTCGTCAAAATTCCAAATACCATGGAGGCAGTAAAAATTATAGGTCATATTAATGGCGTCCCAGGGCGTATCCCAGAGGACAGAGCGATGAAATGGCCGGTTACGCCCCACATGGTTGCCAACACGTGGCAAGGCCACATTCAGATCATGACCATATGCATATCGGAGAAATATATTCTGTACCGTTGTACTGGCACATTTGTAAGTCTTGAGAAATGCCACTTTGGTCTCCGAGTTTCAATTTTTTTATCCCCAAAATGGTCCTCCCATGAGTTTTAAAGGCTTCCTGAAGTAGAAAAAATATTCTTTAGACGTAAATTTGATAGGGTGAGCGATTTTACTTTCAACTGTTTGCAGGGCATAAGTAAGGAAATTAAAAGTAACGAAATTACACTAATTCTTGCCCTTTCTCAACAAAGGAACTGTAATGCTGAAGAGATCTGTGCTTTTGTACCATAGTAAACAATCTGGCCTCATTAATTAAGACCACATGTTGAGTTTTCTGTTCTCATTCTTCATGCAATAAATCCCTCCATTTCTACCCATTAACCCGTCTCCCTCATCCATTCGCACAATCATGTTATTGGGCAGGAGGCATTTACATATTTTTCTTGAAGTACTGCCTGCGGCCCATCCTGATCAAAGCATGAGTTCTGTGGGGTTCCTTGGCTCCCATCCACTAGTTTGTGGTGTTGAATCAGTGCCACATCCTGTTCGTCGTGGTCCAGCACCATGTCTGATAGAGGTGATCCCGGCTCTGAAGGCTACCAGTTCAGGCTTTCAGGCCGCCCAGACTCGTGCAAGGGACATTGCCAAATCCTCTCTGGGTGATTATGTGGTGGGAGATGATCTGATTCTACAGGATATTTTCCTTGAACATTGGGACGACCACCTCCATAAGGAACGCGATGGCGAGAATCAGGTCAATTGCTGGAAATCAGCCAGTCTTCGTTCTGTGGTGACACTGGAGCTGATGTGGTTATACTTGGTATGAATCAATTTCACAATTCCAATTCATGTCAGATGGTTCTCATTGAGCAACGTCTGTCTAAAGCCAAAATATCTGGTGTCGATGGTCGTCCGTTTAAATTTTTTGGAACTTTCAAGACCAATCTTTCGGTGCATGAGAATCATCACGCCTGGGACATCACTGTGGTAGTGAGAGAGGATTTGGACAATTCATATTTGAGTCTCCAGGCCTACAAAACCCTTGGGATAGTTGGTCCTGACTTCCCTTGTCCCATGGTCTCCTCTGTCCAAAACGATGTTGGTCAAGTGGTTAACCCGTCCTCGTCACTGCCCGTTTGGCCTTTGGACAAGGGAGAAGACTGGATTAAGACTTTGCCCGATGATCCCAAAGTATATATTTTTCCACTGTTGAAGCCAAGCTCAAACCTTTTTATAGAGAAGCTTTTGATGATTCGAGGCTCAAGCCAATGCGTGGACCTATAGTCTGTGATCCTAGGGTCATTACCTTGAAAGATGATGTGACACCATTCGCCATCAACACTGCCTATCAAACTCCGATCCCGCAACTCGAGCTAGTTAAGGCTAATCTCAACGAAATGGTGACCATGAATATCATCGAAGAAGTGGGTGATGTTCCATCCCCATGGTGCCATTCTCTGGTTGCGCTCCCCCAGTTGGATGGTGGAAAAGAAATCGCAAGAGTTAAGGACTTGTATTACGCCCTTTGGAGAATTTCGCTTTTTGCGCTCACCTATGGGATTCATTTCTACTGGTGACTCTTTTTCTTATAGAGGGGACGTTACCATGTCCGGTCTTGACGTCCAAAAAGTCGTGGACGATATGGCTGTTGGCCGTAAAGAGTAACGTGACCAAGTCCGTGAAACGAGATCTTGGAACAATGTGTCCAATATGGGATGACAGTCAATGGAAAGAAGAGTACGATTGGTGGGGCTGAGACAATCCACTTTGTTGGTTATAGGATTTCGCGGAACAGCATAGAAGCTGATCCGGTAAAAGTCGCCGTCATGCGCCGTTTCCGTGTTCCAGAAGATCGCCGTGATTTGAGGTCCTTCTTAGGCTTCGTAAATTAATTTGGACAATTCACCAACGCCATTTCCGATACTGCTGAACCCCCCGTTCTCAGCATATTTATGCTTGACGCCAAAACGATCCTTAAGACCGATACGTCGAAGTTGAAAGGTTTGGGTTTTGTTTTACTTCAAGGTCTTGATGGTGAGTGGCGTCTAATTCAGTGTGGTTCAAGATTTCTGAAAGATGCAGATACCAGATATGCCATAGTCTAGCTCGAAGCGTTAGCTATCTATTGGGCTATACGCAAGTGTTGCTTGTATTTAGCAGGACTTGAAAAGTTTAAAATCATCACCGATCATAAGCCATTGGGGCCGACTTTCATGATCAAACGTTGAACACAATTGAAAACGCGAGGATTTTAAGGTCTCGTCTTTCTTCATTTAAGTTCACGGTGGAGTGGAAGTGTGGGAAGTCTCACTTTATTCCTGATGCCTTATCTCGACCCCCGATCCTGAATATGATTAATGAAGATGACGATGTGGATGATGATAAATCCAACCTCTGGGTGTCAATGGTGCGAGCTGTTGAATTTGATTTCTCTCTAGACAACCAGCCAATCCATCCCAGGACTTCCCTCAATTATGGTTGACTTCTGTCCTCGGTGAGGAAGAATACGGTTGCTCAGGCTCGTTTGGGATACATAACCCTGTTCAAGAGGGTGGCGGATGAACTCTCCATTGATGGTGATCTCGTCCTTTGGGGTTCAAGGATTGTTGTGCCCCACCTGCTACAAGAGAGATCCTGACTTTCATACACGCTACACGGTGGTTATATTTTCTGGTTAAGTGTTTGCTCAAATACCAAGACATCTAGATATGTTTTTCTTTGTCAAAGAGACAAAAGGAACAACTTTTGTGATATACACATGTTTAAAAGTAGGTCAGATAAGTGTGTTAAATCACTTAAAGTGCATTAAAATGCACCATTGTCAAAAACGTAGTCAATCAGTATTAAACATACTCTTAGTTATGCATTGACGTAAAATTTCATAAACTTCTATTCCGCAGATGCCTAGATATTACAACTTAAAGGTTGCGTTTTACGCTTTAAAAGATCGAAAAATGGCCTAATTATGTTTCCAGTTATTCCCAAGGATTATGATTGTGTTTTTCAATGACACGACAAGAAATGATATTTCGCCATTTTCTTGAAGATTTCTTTAAAAGCAAAAAGTAGAAAAAAAGTCGCTTAAAACTTACAAAATATGCAAAATTGCCTTTCATTTTACTTAAGTGCCAAAAGCTACAATATCCTATCGTGTTCTTAAAATATCTGAACGATACCTGTGACAGTTTAATTTTCCAAATTGTCACTTTTTGCAATAATTGATTTCTACGTACTAGCGATGTTTTTATTGAACGTTAATAGAATTTTGTCAAAATTCAAGATTAAGCTTCATTGAAGTTGCGATTGACAAGTATGGCATCAAAATTGTGAAATATTGACACTAAGTAAGTTTGAAGTTATATTGCAAACTATATTCCGGCTTTTCTACCTGGTTCAGAAAAATGAAAAATTTTCATTTATTTTTTAGGCATAGAAAAAGCTTATTACATTTCTTGGCAGTTGCTTTAAGCTATAACCGGAGCAATTTGCTGTCAAATTTGATGAAAATGCAATCTTTTAAAACGAGATATTTTTTAGTTTGCTCCATGGATTTGAATAAAATTTTAGTTGGAAACGCACCTAAGGTTACTTCCAACATCTATTGATTACGTTTTAAAAAATGCTATCTCTTTGTAGCTTTTAATTGGATTAATATTCCAATCTGAGCTAGAATCCAAAAGGATTTTTTTACTAAAAATGTTCCTTTTTTTTCAATAACAACGAAAATCATTATTATAAGTCTTGGCATTTAGAAAAAATCTTTTTCAGTATTGTGAGTAACACCGTGGCTAGTCATCAAGGGATAGAGCGCACCAAGCGAAGGGCCCGACATATTGTTTATTGGCTTGGTCTCAATTCGGATGTTAAAAATAATATCGAATCAGGTCATAAATGTGCTTACTACCGACCCTGTATGCCCTCAGATCCTATGATTCCGGAGGATGAGCCGGCTCGACCATTTGAAATAGTCAGTGCCGATTTTTTCTCTTTAAGTGTGAAGGACTATCTGGCTGACACGGATCGTTTTTCGGGTTTCCCTTTTATTTCCCACATCAGCTCAGCCCCCACTGGATCAACTTTGATTCAAGAACTTTATTCTATTTTTTGACTGGTTGGGGTACTGAATATTTTCCGATTCGACAATGGACCGCAATTTTCGTCGTCCATGACCCAGGAAGTTTTCCGCCATTGGGGCACGTTCAGTGGCGACCGTCTTCTCCAAACAATCCCCAAACAAACGGTCAAGCGGAGCTTGAAGCAAATCACGTACTCTATTGATTGCCCTTGTTTAGCAACGCATGTCGAAAGTGTAACAAAATGGATCCGAAATTGCAACACAAAGATGAGGCATTCGGAATTTCGTTTCAATCTCCCAACAATGTGCTTGAATGTAGGCGACAGGATTGCACCTTTACGTAATCAAGGTAATTCCGACACCTCTGGAGGTCACCCTGTATCCAGGCTTGTTCCATGGGTTTCAATTAAGTGTTTCCATCACATGGATGAAAACTTTAACTTGAGCCCCATTTTAACTTCTTCAAAATTTCGTTCTTAAAAATGTGGTCGGACAACTTACTCAAACCCGTTTTATGAAGTGTGCTAGACGAGAGTAATTGCTTGACAAGGCCGTATTAGGGATTTCTACTCTGAATTTGGACGAGCCGTCAACAATTCAAATTTGTACCATAGATGCCCTAAGTATCTTGACTACGAAGGACACTTTTTGCCCACCAGCAACAGCTGAGACAAAAACATGCGATCACAGCCCCCTTGATCAAATCTATATATGAAGTTATCTTAACAGACACCCAAGCCCTACTTGTTTACAATCAAAGCCGGGCCAAGTACCAGAACTTGGACAAGCTTAACCCAAGCAGAGATTCGGTGCTAAACCATATGGTTAGCTCAGGAAAACCACAAAATGAGGGTTTTTTGTTCTAAGTTAGTCAGATCGCCAAAAACAAACCGAGCATTAAACCAAAGCCACGTTGCAACGTCAGTGTAGGTGCACATTACTGCTAGTTCTGTCAAAGTTGCTTTAATTTGCCGTGATGTACAATTTCTTGCGTAAGTTCTGCCACACCATTTTCCCCTCAAACCCAAATGGGGTAAGTTCCTACATGGGCAAGTTAAGCAGCGGACTACTTGCCCTGTTAGTGCTTGCTACACATCAGTAGTTGTTGGGATGACGCAAGAGAAAAGGTGACCAAGACTTTGATAAGAAGCTCTCGGAAAAAACGACAAATCAATCAAGACTCATAATTGCATATGATGAAATCTTAAAAAGGGGAGTTGTAGAGACCTGTGCTTTTGTACCATAGTGAACAATCTGGCCTCATTAATGTAGACCACATGTTGAGTTTTCTATATTTTCATTCTTCATGCAAAAGACACCTTCATTTCTATCCATTAACCCGTCTCCATTACCCATTCTTTTTTTTTGGTTAGGTGTTTCACGGGCTTATCTAACCGCTAAAGGAAATGTAATCCCCAGTACTATTAAAATGAAAGGTTACAACTCATCTATTTATTACCTTTCAATCTTTTTAGGCTATTTGGTCTACCAATGAATTTGAGTTGACTACAAGTTGACTACAAGATCATCTTATTGCTCAACTTGACTGACCTTGTCAATCTCAACAGACTCATCTTTAGATCAATGAGCTGTTGCTTCTGAACTCAGTGGGGTTGAAAACACACTGGAGAACTGATCCCCAACCATGTTAGGAATTTACATGTTAGGAATATACCCATTAGGACTAACCTCCCACTCTACAACGCTAACCGGAAAATTGAAGTCCCCCTACAAAGAAAACCTTTGAGCAAACTGACTGGTCCAACTCATTTCCTATGAATTTGAGAGCTGACAAGAACGACCTTACTGAACAAGAGGGGGGCCTATATATTGTCACAATGGACAGATCAAGACCTTGAAGACGACAAACTAACAACTCTACTTCTCCATTCGACATTTTTACATTACTAATGCGCAGGTCATTTCTAACTCATAGACATATGCTCCCATGTGGACAAATGGGATTGTCAGGGCGTACTCTATCACACCGAACTAAACCAAGTTTCCGTCATGGAAATGAACGAGACCTGCCTATCTAAAGCTAGTTCCTCAAGAACCTTGATCTTTGTGCTGTCTTTTTTTGGAAATAAGACAATGCTCATTCAAATAGAGCCCTTTTATTGGCACATAGCCCTTCGATGGACTAGAGCTATCAAATCTTTGACTAGGCTCTCTAACCTTAAAAAATCCTGTTTTTGGACAAAACTAACCTTAGGTGGAGGATAAGAGAACCTTTGAGAAGCGGGTAAAAGGGGAGGAGAAGAGGGAGAAGGAACTCTGGCCGCCACCTGAGCATACAATCTAAAAGATTCGTTTGGCTCATGACGACCAGAGGGGGGCTTAGGGCTACAAAGTTTGGGCAGAAGAGATGTTAAAGGAATTGAGGGAGAGGTTGTAGGAGAGGAAGGGAAACAAGGGGAGGGAAATAGGGAAGGAGAGAGGAAAGGGGTGGGGTAAGTCTGTTGAGAGACTTGACAATGGGGTTGAGACAACTGCTGTCTCTTCCTCCTAGTGCTCCTGAGATGGGCCTTTGCGCATTTGAAATTGAGGCACACCTTGTGCCTCAAAGATCTCATGCACATACATGGGTGGAAAAAGCTACACCCCTGTTTGGAACAGCCCTTCTCATTGAATTTGAGAAGGCCAAATTCTCCAAGTTTGGGACACCATTCTGGGTGAGCCAATTTACACCCTTTCCCTGCCTTTTTGCATCTCTGTCGTTTATGGACATCGATAATTTCTAGAGCATTCTCTTTTACCTCTGTGACTTTTTTGACTGCAATGGGCGTTTGAATCAAATCAAGAGTGTCAGTGCCTGTTTCCCTTTTGCCTACACTTGACTGGTTCATCCCACAGTCAAGTAGTGGCTGGGTGTGACCAACCCAAGCCATTAAAGCTTCCATAATGAACGGCTTATTGATAGAGGACGGGGTTTTCCCATCCAAAACCAGCTCAAGACAGTTCCTAGCCCCTTCAGAAAGTCCCTTCAACAAAGCTTCCTTGGTTATTGAAAGCAAGGTTATTTGAGGGATCCTAATTGAAAATACTGGAGACCTGAACAAAAATATGGAAAAATATTCTGGAGGTTTCCTTCAGTTTCATGAGAAAACCCGTTAGAAATGAGCAAGAGGAAAATAAAAGATGAAAAAAGTAGAAGAAGAAGACAGAGCCAAGAGAGCCCAAGGGAGAAACCAGTGCGTGTGAATGAGAACCAGCTGTAGAGCAGGCAAACACCACACGTGCTAGGTGCAAACCAAGGAGGAATGTACTCCCTGGGGACAGAATGGATCAGATCAGGGTCAATGGAAAAGACCAAATCCAAAACGTTATTTGCTCTGGTGGCTACCCCCGCATTTCCAGGTTAATATAGCATTTTCCTGATCGATTTTGTCTCATGGGCCTTCCGCCCAATTTTCTACGACCCTGAAGTCATTTTGGCACTATTCAAGTTACTCGTCCAACCCAGCAAGATGTGTCCATAGATGTACCATTGACCCATGACCCTAATAGAATATTCTTGCCAGCAAATGTGTTGAAAGGTTTTTTGCACTTATTACTTTTCATTTAAACCCATACCGTATATGATATTAGATATGAATGCTTTCAAATTAATTGTTTAAGCCTAAATCATGTGCGATATGCATGCGTTTGATGAGAAATTACTCGAGCTCTTCATATCTATGAATTTTGCTCACAGAGGAAAATCTGGTTCAGTGCTATTGAATGAGAGTTTTTCAGCAATCCTGCTACTTGCTAATAGGCCAAGCTGTCACTGTCTCACCATCTTGTACATGCAAGAAAGCAGGACAATAAAGTACTTTATTTCCCGCTTACTGGCCAAGCGGTGAGCAATGTTGGAACGCACCGCTTACGCAATAAAAAGGAAGCCCGCATGAGGCAGTTGAGAGCAGGAAAAGAGCTTACTGAACTAGATGAGGGTCTATACATTGTTACCATAGACAGATCAAGACCTTGAACATGACAAACTAAGAACTCTACTTCTCTATTCAACATTTGTACACGACTAATTTGCAAATCATTCCTAACGTATAGGGATACACCCCCATGTGGGAATATGGGATTATCAGAACGTATCCTATCACAACGAACGAAGTTCTTATTCTGTTATATAGATGAATGAAATCTCTCTAGAAAGGCTAGTTCTTCTAAGATCTTAACTTTTGTGCTGTCTTTTTTAGAAATCAGACAATGCACGTTCAAATATAACCCCCTTACGGGCCTCTCTTTTGACGAAGCAAGTTCACAAGATCTTGGTCCATCCCCTCCAACCATAAAAAATCCCTCTCATCTACAAATCTACGTTCTACTGGAGGCAAAGCATGAACTAATGGGGATGGTTGGGTTTGGGAAATGGGTTGGGCAGCTACATTAGAACAGGAACGAATTTTGGGAATTGGGGTGGGGCAAGGAATATTAGGGACGAGAGTGTTTATAGGAATAGGGGTAGATTGGGTATTTGAAGGAAGAGGAGGGAATTGGGAGAGGGTGGGGTTTAGGAGGAAAGGGGGGGAGGGAGGAAGCTAAATGGGTTAAGGAAGGGGTGGGGTGGGATTAGGCTTAAGAAACTGAGCTATCCTATTTCTCGCCTTTCTTTGCGTCCCTTCTACGTGGACGGAGGTACACCGTACATTAAAGCACGTCTTAAGTCTCATAGACTGACGGCACATGAACGGGTGACAAAAAGGACAATCTACCCTCGAACATCTCCTCTTCCCATTGTACTTCTCAAGGCCGAACTTAAGAAGTTTTTGACAACATTTAGGGTAGTCAAGCTAACAGCCTTTTCCTACTTCAGGATAAGGCTGCTTCCGGTAAACAGGACAGACTGTTTTCTCTGCAATCGTCTTTCTGTGCTCTATTTCAAGAGGAGATACTACTTCAACCTCTATATTGGTCAAATCAGTCAACTTCTCAACTATTGGGTTAGCCTGTTCTTCAAGCAGAACCCTGGTTTCATTGACCCAAGCACCTAAAGCCTCTATAATAAAGGGCTGATTGACTACGGAAGAATCCTTCCCTGCCAAGACCAAGTCCAAACATTGCTTAGCCTCTTTGCTGACTTTACCAAAAATAGATTCCATCATGAATGCAGGAGGAACTATCTATGAGCAGTAAAATCAAGAGACTAAGAAAGAGAAGAAAAAAAACTAAAAGTCTATGCAATCTTGTCCTGAGATACAGGGCAACGAAGCAAAGTAGGGAATGAACTGCTTCACATTAAACTAAACATACAAATCTAAGATGGAGATAATAAACAAGTAGTAATGGACAGAGAAAAGCAACGAATCAAGAACATATATAGTAACTAGTAAAACAACGCAAAAACACAGAAACTCAACTGGTTTAACATAAAGTTAAATCAATACACTGATGAACAATAAATCTAACTGTCAAGGACGAATACAATCTAAATAAAGAACTACTCTTAACGATTGGGAACTAGAAACACTACACTACAAATCAGAGAGAAACTGATAAAGCTAGACATGAATATAAATGAGCAAGAAACTTATTAGGTTTTAAAGTAATTTCTTCTTACCAAAGAGCCGTGAAAAACCAAACCTAATTGAGTAAAACACTAAACGTGCACGATAACCAAGGAGCAACAGAGGAAATCACACCTTGGTTCAAAATTCCTGGAAGATAAGAACAGCAGCAAACTAAAATGCAACTATTCTCAGCGAGCTCCATCATGTGAAATGCAATTGCATTTTAGAATTGCATGATTATGGCAACTCAAAAACTGAAAGAATTACTCGTTCCTGTTTCAGGTTCCAGAATGACCTGTAATTTTTTGNGATTTTTTGAGACCAAGTGGTTCCTTTCTTTCAGGGCTGTTTCCTGGACTCTCTCTATAATAAACAACATCAATTCAGGGAGACCTTGTAGGCTTGCAAGTAGGGAAAACCAGTTCTGGATTGGTATATCATGAAATGATGACTAGCAATAAAGAAGTATCTGTTACAACCAATAGATAAAACATGCTTTACTACACATTATACAAGTTCATTGAGCACAATTTCGAGACTAAGACGCAATAATTAGTTACTAAATTCCGGCGCCCTGAATGCACTATTCGACAACCAATGGCATTCAAGGCACCCAAATCCTTGGCTAATCACAGATCAGCTCAGATTTACTGACGTTGCCATTCTCTTAATTTAGTCTCTCGCTTGTTCTTACTCCCACTGATTACTACATGAAAAAGGACGGGGGGTAAGAACAAAAGATACAACATTCCTCACACATCTGAATCACTTTGCCAGTAAATATTTAGGTTCATACCACTATAATTCACGTTGTTTTAACCAATACCTATTTCAGATTTGTAAATCTTTGTTTCCTCTCATTGATCCCTTTAGTATTCGTTATCAAGTAACTGGCTAAATTTTTCATACAAGCTCAGAAGCACTTTCTAAAGTAAAACAAAACCTGTTTTAAGGCCTGCAGCAACACTTGTGCTAATTTTCTAATTTGTACCGGCGCGAAAAGGGGAGGCGACCCACGGCTAGTTTATAGGCAAGCGAGTGCTTCAGAACACAGCGTTGACTTCTGGCCAAAGGTTTCAGAGGACAAGCAATGACGAAGAGCCACGTGAAGCCCCCGCTTCAAGTCAACCATGCACGCAGTAAAGAAAAAAAGCATGAGTGGTAATTGACAGTGACGCGCGCGCTTCACCATCAACGGTGGGAGCACGAAGGAACGGGAGGAGGGGTGGTGATTGATAGAATAAAAGAGATGTCTAGAAGCGTCAGGGGATATGTGGTCACTGATGTTGGACCACACATAATGTTAGTTGACTAGGAGTTTCGTTTATGTTTACTTTCTTAACAAGTATAAGGAGTTTGACCTCCCCATATGGACAAACACTTCTATAACCGCGTATGCAGACGACATGACCATGTTGCTGAGATGCGGGTCCCACAACAACTTGGTCGAAAATCTTGAAGAAGAGGCGGACTCCATTTTGAGATGTGGGGGTTAGCTGTTTTCCAGCTGACCAACATTCCCTGGCATTGTGTTCTCAGTTCTTGTCTTGTCTACTTGTCACATTGGTGACCCTGAGTTCAATTACTTTTAAAGATGGCGAGCAATGATTCAAAACCAATATCATCCTCAGGGTTGTCTTTGGCCGTGGCCGCCAAGCTTTCGGCCTTTTGGAGTCATGAGCCAACAAAATGGTTTGTCTTGTCTGAGGCCCAGTTCTGTCTCCAGGGCATTTTGTCTGCCTCCACCAAGTTTGACCCTGCCATATCAACATTGGGGAGCAATACCATTTCAAGGATCCCAAGTTCCATGCTCTTTCCAAAGCCAAATGACCCGGATCCCTACAAGACCTTGAAGTCTGACTTTTTCCATATCACTTCTGGATGGCTAGACTAGTTGGAGGCTGTTGTCCTGGCGTTTGCTTGTCAGCAGCCATTCCATCTTCCTCCGGCTCTGGATTGTGTACACTCACAACAAATTTCTTGGACCCTTCTCTGTGTTTTGTTTTGGGTGCAGTATCAAAGACCCATTTTCTTGTGGATTCTGGAGCATCTATTTCATTAATCCTTAGTAGAAGAACCTTGTTGTTGATGGTTGGTCCTTCTGATTCATCAAACAATCTTGTCACGGCTAGGAGCACTAGCATAGTTTTGCACAGTTTGTTACATTGCCGGATTGGTATTGGTCTTGGAGCCCTTTTTGATTGGAATTTCACCATTGCAGATGTGTCCATGCCAATTCTTGGCGCTGATTTCTTACGACGTCATTATTTGTTGGTTGACTTGCGGAATAAACGTCTCATGACTGCCCCTGACCTTGCCTCTGTTATCATGGCGGATGTTCCTTTGGATCAACGGGATTTGGCGGGGGTTCATCATGTCAAGTATGTCAGCAATTGTCCCTACGTTCGACTGCCGTCACTTTTGAAACCCTCGTTTTCAATGTCGATCGTGAGTCACAATGTCCGCCATTTTATTGAAACTACCGGACCTCCGTGTTTCTCCCGTCCTTGGCAACTTTTGGCAGTGAAATATGACATTGCTAAAGCCGAATTTGAAGAACTTTTTAGAATTGGGTATTATCCAGGCCTCGTCTTCCAATCATGGTTCCCCACTTCACATGGTTTCTGAAAGTAATGGTTTGTGGAGGGCTTGTGAGGATTATAGGCTACTAAAGGACCGCACAATTCCTGATCAATATCCATTACCTCACATTCATGATTTTTCTTCTCGTTTGACTGGTTCATCTATATTCTAAAAGATTGACCTGGTTAAAGTTTGTCATCAGATTCCCATGGAAAAGGAGGATCAGCATAAGACTGCAATCACTACTCTGTTTGGTCTCTTTGAGTGTTTGCAAAAATTCCCCAGCATTCTGTTCTCAGTTCTCGTCTCGTCTACTCGCCACAGAGATTTATGGAGTCAAATTGGTTAGTCACTTACATGTCAAAAACACAGTTTCTGTTCATCCCAGGAAAAGCTTTCAGTGTGCGACCTCAGAACCCACAACCAATAACAGTTGATGGAACCATTCTCGAACCAATCCCCTCTGTGAGTGCTCTCGGTTTTGAAATATCCAGTGATTTAACACTTCATTTCCGAAAACTGAACATCACAAAAATGCAACGTCTGGGCATCCTTGGTCGCCTGAGCCAGACAGTGCCTAAACACAAGTTGAAATCGGTAGACCATGGTCTAATGATATCAAATTTAAGGTATGGTTGGGCAGTATATGGCATGTGCCAAATACGCAACGACGATCCGAAAACGGAGGTTATGGTGCAACTCTAGATCACTCTGACCCGAGTTATGCGCTTTCTGCTGGCCAACATGGTTTCCGTCAAGGACCTAATAAAAGACAGTGGCATTCCATCAATAAATCACCTTACTGCGGAGGTTCTCCTCCTTGTAACATTCAAAGCGATGTCGCGAAATATCCCCTTCATATCCGATGAATTAGTACAGCAAACTGGGAATGCAAACACGACAAGCAGGAGCTACCGTCCTTACTCGACCTCACCAACGAAAACGTCCAGCAACGCGTTTGAGTCAAAAGCAACTTTAATGTGGAACCCTATTCCAGAAGAGGCTAAGAGAGAACCAGACCCAATCATGTTCAAGTAAAAAAATGAAAGTCTTTATAAAAAATCTGCAAAACTAATTTTAACGACATTTTTTGCAATTAAAAGTGTACTAACACCTAAGTAATATATATACCTACATACATACATTTCAACTTTTTTCAGCAGATTTGAATCGTTAAAGGAACTGTAGGGGGAAGAGCTTTGAGAAAACCTTCCACATCATGTTTCATATCATAAATAGATTAAAAGGTAAGGAACATTACCAATTGAAGAACAGATTTCATTATCAGGGCTTGAAAACACTCAAAAAGAAAAGAGAGCTTCAGTGTTTTTGAACTTTTAGAGGGCTCAAAGGTGTAAGCCTTTACATTCACATTCTTTTTAACATTTAACAATGCAATTCAGACGTTGATGAAGTCAGACGTGCGAAAAAGTGCTCATCAGGCACTTGCAATTCTTTTGCAAACTCAAGAGCTTTCATGCAGTGAGAATATTGTTTGTGCGTTGGTATATTGATTGAAGACAATAACTCTGTTTTGAACACGACTCAATGCTGTCCTTTTCTTCATACACAGGCACTAAGCTGAAAGAGAAAATCTCTGGTTGGGTGCCAATTGAAGAGGCAACTCCTGCTAGGACTGTACCAGCCTCGTGAAGACGGCTGCTGGATCATGAAGGCCCTTTCGAATGGGTGTGCCATGTTGAAGATAGGTGAACATCGGTTCGCGAACCAAAAGTGTGACTGGAGTCACAGTGGTAGGGAGGGCCCCCTCTGCAAACTGAATGCCTTGCAGGTGTTCAAACTGTTGAACTGTTGAAGCCACAGGCAGCAAATCAACCGTCACTTTAGGCGAGGTGCAAACCTCAAAGGCCTGGGAAGTGTAGGTTCCGTCCAAGGATTATATGTAGACGAATGATTACCTTGCGTTGTCCCCGAATGATTACTTTCTTGCCCCCAGATACCGACATGGCTAGTGTGCACTGTGCTCCATTAAGGCCGAGTTGATCCGTGACCAAACGCAATGCAATCTCGATCCTCCTCCTCCGACGTGTGGAGATAAACCTCCATGGCACACTGATTTAGTTTGCCATGAAACTGGTGAAGCCCCCTTGGTCATAAGAACACCTTTTCTGCAGCTCCCCAACTTCGACAGAAGGAACACTGGGTGTGGATTTGGACTCCATTTTTCGCTGAAGTAAAAGATCCAACTGATTCTTTTTGAGAGGCGTTCGATCCATACCCAAGCGCGTGGACTGTAAAACTGCTTTTTCTTTGTTCTTCCAAATATGCTGAATCATACAACGCCACAATTTAATTGGCTTGTTGTGGCAAAGTCGGTTGAAGATTAAAGCTTGGTGTAACGAACAAAGAGTTTGGGGTCAAGAAATATGACCCCTTAAAAGCTTCCCCCCCCCAATCCCATGGTTAGGGTGAGGTTCGGGTGTGGCTTGGCAACAAACGTTGAAGCTATTTTTCTTGGTATTTTAGGGATGGTAACGAGGAACATAAGATGCCACTTATTCTCATTGCTAGTATCAAACACTGTTCGCAATATGTCAAGATGGTCACCACAGACAGAACCCCGGAGTGTCTTGAAGGACCATGTACAGAGCGTCAGTCAACGAGCCCAAGAAAACAAGTCTGAACGCTTGTAGCGGTTTGAAACAACTGCTTTATTAGCGGAAAAACTATCTACAACACTGAGAGAAATCTAACTACAAAGACATTGTACAAATATAGATGATCAATAAATAACCGTTTCCAATACTCGGAACATGGGTAGACTAAAAAACTGTTCCTCCCGCCAATCTTCTCTCTCAATTTGACTAGATGGCAAATTCAATTGGGTTCAGATCTCGGGAGGAGGAGAGACCACATTTTCTTACTCAAGAACGAGGAAAGATTTTCATCACACCACTCTTGTGTTTTCAACCAAAAAATCACTGATAATTATATTCATCTTTATATATTCTTTAGATATTTTCTTAATTTCTAGATATTTGTGCTAGGAACTGATCTAGCAGGCTCAGGAACAGTACTCATTTCGTATCTACGAATGAATGTGAATTGATTCCTTATTTTTAATGAACATGTTGCTTACGTATTGTAGGACCTTTAATTCGTATCACTCCTTTTAGTAAGGAAGTTAGCACTCATTTGTTTGATTAAGTTAGAGTTCTTGTAGTTCGGTGGCACAATGGCACAAATCGAAATCACGTTCTAATGTTGGAAACCAGGGGGAGCTAGAGTAGAGATGTCCCAACAAAGTTCAAAGCTACGAGGTAAGGGCAAAAACAAATGCGAATATATCCGCCAAAGACAATCTAGCTTAAATGAAGTGAAAATATTTTTTCCCCATGAAGTTTGAATATCTGGTTACTTTATGTGCAAAAGCTAAGGTCACAGCTCGAAAATTATGGTCACAGGACAAAAACTAAACAAGTAACTTTTGTTACCCCCCTCCGAATATTTTGATGTTTTCAATGACCCGAGCCATGGAGTAGGGAAGTACTGGAGTGGAAAGCTCTCTGAATCCTCGCTAGAAGACGTTTCAGTTTTGCGTTACCTCCTCATCCAGTGCTTGAACATGAAGATGGAATTCATTGAGCTCTCCCTCAGCGGGAATTCATCGGATCAGGAGGTAATGCATAGCTCTACAAAACCTCCCTAGAAGACGTTCGATCTTCGACCGAGCTTTCCACTCCATTACTGCAGTACTCCATGCCCGAGCTCATGACTTTGTCGTCGATCTGGCTCACACCGGCCAGGACGCGAAGACAATCTTTAAATTGTGCAAGGATGCACATGGTGATCAAGGGCTTAGCCTCAGCCAAGTCTATTGTATCTTGACACGAGGCACCAAACAAAATCCCAAACACACCAAGAGGATTGTGGAAATGATTGAGGCAGTGAAGGACTTTGTGGAGTCAGGCGTGTCAGTGCAAAGGAGATCTCGAGGGAGTTTGATTTGCTGAAGGAACAGTCAAAAATCTCCTCCATGAAGACTTTGGCCTTGTAAAACGGGCTGCAAGATGGGTGCCAAAGCAGCTCACTGAAGAGCTAAAAAATGGGCGTGTACTTTGTGCAAGGGCCTTTTTAAAGGCCCATTTCAAGTTGGGACAGGCCTTCCCTGACTCCATTGTCATCATGGATGAGACCAATGTATCCTTCTACACCCCAGAGACCAAGCAAGGCAGCAAGCAATGGGTCCCAAAGAGTGGCAGGGCCCCCATCAAGTTCAAGGTCCAGGAGAGTTGCAGGAAACTAATGGTAATCACCTGGTTTGACAATAAGGGCCTTATATACCAGCATCATTGAAAGTTGGTACCAGGGTCAATGCAGACTACTTCTGCAAGGTCATGACCACCTTCTTAAAAAAATTCAAGGCCAAAAGGCCCACCATGGCTAAGAAGGAGTGGTTCCTGCACATGGACAACTGCAGCTCCCACACAACCAGAATCACGAAGGAGTTCATCAGTGCTAGGTCCATCAAATTGGTTGACCATCCACCCTACTCACCAAACCTGGCGCCGGCGGACTTCTTCTGGTTCCCTACTGCCAAAGGGGCCTTGTCTGGCACCCACATTGCTGGTTACACTGTCAAAAAACGAGTGGGAGGAGGTCTGCAACACGATCACCACGGAGGCGTACATGGCGGCTTTCAACAAGTGGGTTGAGCGCTGGAAGAAGTGCATCGAGAGAGGATGGTATTATGTGGAGAAATAATGTGTAAAAAAGATCTCTCCAAACCCTTTAGTTTTTTTCTTTACAGATACATTCGCGTTTGTTTTTGCCCTTACCTCGTACATGGCGTAGCACGGAAGTTACAGGTTGAACAAAACGCCTTGCACAGGTATCTAGCCTTGTCTTGCTCTCCTTTTCTGATGCATTGAAGCCTACTCTTCAAGACCATTTGAATCTGATATTGTTGGAAAGCTTCACATAAGCATAAATAACTTTAGCAATTTGCTGACAATTTCTTCAGGTTGACCAGATTGAGTGGAAGACCATTTGATTTCAGAAGTTTTAGGAAGGCAATTTCCAAACCAGCTACCTTTTTGAGCCTGTTTAATGTCCACAGGTTTTAATTTGACAATCTAGCTTCTTCTGCCTCAAACTGTAGATCTGTTTATCAATTAATGTTTGTGGGTTTTTGCTGGTGAATCTTTAGGTTTTGCAAGCTGATCTTTGGGTTACCCTGGCTTCTAGGTACTCTCCCCCCCTGTGCGACTTCTGACGGCCAAATAACTCTCAACTTGTGCCATTAATTTCTACATTTTTGCAGATTTTCAAACTCAGTTAGAAGAGACATAAAACAAAAACTACTGATAAATCAAATCCACAAAATGACATTTGGAATTTTTGCTATCTGATCTTGCTCCGGAATTAAGGATTGACATTGTCTGTCCACAATTCAATCCAATTCCCGCCTAATAGTTCATATAAAAAATGGAAACCCTCATCAAGTTAGGATGAAGGGCAAATCCAGGACCTTGAGCAAATCAAACTAGAATCAAACAGACGTTGATGAAGCAAATAAAGCCTCTGATTTAGGACAAAGCTCACGTCATTTAGTGTTCTGCGGTAAGTTACAAGAATATGGCACTACTTCATTTAGTAGTAGTTATGTGCACAAAGTAGATAAATAGCAAAATACCTTGTCTGGAATTGTCACGTCGAAGAAGAAAGTGCAGAAAGAATATTTAAAGCATCAGGGCGTATTGATCTATTTGTAACGGTAAACCTTCTTCATGGCTTCCAAATCAGGGACACCGTTCTTGACAAAACTAATCGGATTTTAAGAAGAGACACTTTTGGCCATCACATCCGACTCAGTTAGGTTCAAGCTGACGAGGATTTGGTTGGCACGGTTACGTTGAGCGTTTCTCACGAGGTCCAGAAACTTCACTTCAGACAAGACATACGTCTCGCAATCTTGGTCTGTCCCATTTTTCAATTGAAAGCCCATCATATTGCCATCACCATACAGCTTGAATTTGCCTTTAATCTTGTAGTTGTTGACCCGATCAGCAATGCATCGCTTCTCAATGCCGGAAGTGATGGTGTTCAAAATAGATAACTCGTTGGCCATTTTGGTTTCGCCAAATTTCCGAAGACTGTACTTGAATTTCGTCAAGAAATGATTGTATTACATGTAATCTCCGGCCAGATACTCCTTCAATGCTTCGCGGGCTTTGGCAGAAAGAGTGGACTTGGCAGATTTCTTTCGGCTGTTCAGTTTAAGAGAGGCTACATCCTTGTAGTACCAACACAGGAGATTTTTTAAAAGTATTACAGATTCATTGTAGTGCTCTGCAATCATGACTAGATCAAAAGTACGATCAAGTTCATTGATCTTGTCCAAGATCGTTTCTTGGTCGTTCAATAGAGGTTTTGGGACTCCTGAATCCTTTAATATTTGATTTCGACCAATATACCCGTTCTTACGGTCTTTGAGAAGACCGGTTTTGTTAATTAGAGCATATTCTTCCAAGGTGACTTTGTAGACCCAGGAATAACCCCTGTATCCCACAAGGAGATGAATCGTTCGACAGGGTCTCTCAGAATTGTGATGTATTTGTTTCCCGGACCCATGAGCAAGTTCACTTCGTCATAATTCCAAATACCATGGAGGCAGTAAAAATTATAGGTCATATTAATGGCGTCCCAGGGCGTATCCCAGAGGACAGAGCGATGAAATGGCCGGTTACGCCCCACATGGTTGCCAACACGTGGCAAGGCCACATTCAGATCATGATCATATGCATATCGGAGAAATATATTCTGTACTGTTGTACTGGCACATTTGTGAGTCTTGAGAAATGCCACTTTGGTCTCCGAGTTACAATTCTTATATCCCAAAAATGGTCCTCCCGCGCGCTTTAAGGGCTTCCTGAAGT
>NC_081448.1:3973282-3980494 GCF_007210705.1 Tigriopus californicus
TTTTTGGTTTTAAATCTTATTGCATTTTCTACTTTATGTTCACATCTTCTCAATCAAATTCCGTTGGAATGAAGACCTGATTCAATGCAATTGACAAGCTAGGATAATCTTTCATTGGCTTGAGTAGGATGCATCAAATTTCCAAAGCTTCCACATATTCACAACTTAAGGCATAGGCTTCTAACAGGGAAGCTTCCGTCACTATTTCAATGTGTTTCACTGTCGCGATGTTAGTAATTAGGCCTTTTGTTGTAACAAAACAATCAGGTAACGTGATTTCTTGAGCGTTCTTGTTTATACTTCTGTTACCACAAAATAATCCTCGAATATTTTTCAAAACATGGGAGGGTTGGACATAAAGTGTAATGCTTTCTCTTTGTCACAAGGATGAAGCACATTCACTTTCCATTCACTATTCTTCCCACTTCGGATTACAAATCATTTAAAACATGCCAAATTGGAGCTGCCCATGTCTGCTTAGACATTTATAACCTCTAAACATACATTGTGGGATCAAATCACAATGTCATTGACAATGGGACCAATAACATTGCCATCCACGGATCCAGATGTGTAGTAGTAGGGTACTATTTGTTTCCACTGCACAGTAATACCACAAATTTGGAAAACTAGGGCCTTGGTGGCACTTCCATAGTGATGAGGAAGAGTTACATTACCCAAAAACAAGTCACTCTTAGCATCATAATCAAATAAAGGAAGCTTTAACGCCATTTCGTCCATAGTCAGACAGCATAACCTTTCAATTGGTTCCATAGCCTCTGCTTCACTTCACTTACCTGGCACAATATTGAGTGATTTGTGGGCTCCCAATCCATCATAGAGCTTTTCCCTCTTCCCATTGTTCTGATTAGAGCATCCAAATGCGGAACATAGCACCATAATGACAAGGATCGAGAGTAATAATGACGGACTTGGATTTTTTGGGACCAAGTGGTTCCTTCCCTTCAGGGCTATTCCCTGCACTCTCTCAATAATAAACAACATCAATTCAGGGAGACTGTGCAGGCTTGCAAGTAGAGGAAACCAGTTCTGGATTGGTCTTTCATGAAATGATAACTAGCAAAAAAGAAGTATCCTCTCAGGTACAACCAATAGATAAGCCATGCTTTACCACACATTATACAAGTTCATTGGGCGCAATTTGGAGACTAAGACACAATAATTAGTTACTAAATTTCGGTGCCCTGAATGCACTATTCGACAACCAATGGCGTTCAAGGCACCCAAATCTTTGGCTAATCACAGATCAGCTCAGATTTATTGACGTTGCCATTCTCTTACTTTAGTCTTTTGCTTGTTCCTACTCCCACTGGCATACCACAAACTACTACATGAACAAGGACGGGAGGTAAGAACAAAAGATACAACATTCCTCACACATCTGAATCACTTTGACAATAAATATTTAGGTTCATACCACTATAATTCACGTTGTTTTAACCAATACCTTTTTCAGATTTGTAAATCTTTGTTTTCTCACATTGATCCCTTTAGTATTTGTAATCAAGTAATTGGTTGAATTTTTCATACAAGCTCAGAAGCACTTTCTAAAGTAAAACAACAAAACCTGTTTTTAAGGCCTGCAGCAACACTTGTGCTAATCTTCCACCGTCTGCATCATTTGTACCGGTACGAAAAGGGGAGGCGACGCACGGCTAGTTTATAGGCAAGCGAGTGCTTCAGAACACAGCATTGACTTCTGGCCAAAGGTTTCAGAGGACAAGCAATGACGAAGAGCCACGTGAAGCCCCCGCTTCAAGTCAACCATGCACGCACTAAAGAAAAGAAGCATGAGTGGTAATTGACAGTGACGCGCGCGCTTCACCATCAACGATGGGAGCACGAAGGAACGGGAGGAGGGGCGGTGATCGATAGAATAAAAGAGATGTCTAGAAGCGTCAGGGGATATGTGGTCACTGATGTTGGACCACACATAATGTTAGTTGACTAGGAGTTTCGTTTATGTTTACTTTCTTAACAAGTATAAGGAGTTTGACCTCCCCATATGGACAAACACTTCTATAACCGTGTATGCAGACGACATGACCATGTTGTTGAGAGGCAGGTCCCACAACAACTTGGTAGAAAATCTTGAAGAAGAGGCGGACTCCGTTTTGAGATGTGGGGGTTAGCTGTTTTCCAGCTGACCAACATCCCCTGGCATTGTGTTCTCAGTTCTTGTCTTGTCTACTTGTCACATTGGTGACTCTGAGTTCAATTATTTTTAAAGATGGCGAGCAATGATTCAAAACCAATATCGTCCTCAGGGTTGTCTTTGGCCGTGGCCGCCAAGCTTTCGGCCTTTTGGAGTCATGAGCCAACAAAATGGTTTGTCTTGTCTGAGGCCCAGTTCTGTCTTGGGGGCATTTCGTCTGCCTCCACCAAGTTTGACCCTGCCATATCAACATTAGGGAGCAATACCATTTCAAGGATCCCGAGTTCCATGCTCTTTCCAAAGCCGAATGACCTGGATCCCTACAAGACCTAGAAGTCTGACTTTTTCCATATCACTTCTGGATGGCATGGACTAGTTGGAGGCTGTTGTCCTGGCGTTTGCTTGTCAGCAGCCATTCCATCTTCCTCCTGCTCTGGATTGTGTACACTCACAACAAATTTCTTGGACCCTTCTCTGTTTTTTGTTTTGGGTGCAGTATCAAAGACCCGTTTTCTCGTGGATTCTGGAGCATCTATTTCTTTAATCCCGCGTAGAAGTATCTTGTTGTTGATGGTTGGTCCTCCTGATTCATCAAGCAATCTTGTCACGGCTAGTGGCACTAGCATAGTTTTGTACAGTGTGTTACATTGCGGATTGGTATTGGTCTAGGAGCCCCTTTTGATTGGAAGTTCACCATTGCAGATGTGTCCATGCCAATTCTTAGCGCTGATTTCTTACGACGTCATTATTTGTTGGTTGACATGCGGAATAAACGTCTCATGACTGCCCCCGACCACACCTCTGTTATCATGGCAGATGTTCCTTTGCTTCAACGGGATTTGGCGGGGGTTCATCATGTCGAGTGCGTCAGCAATTGTTCCTACCTTCAACTGCTTGGCCTTTATCCGTTTCTTTTGAAACCCTCGGTTTCAATGTTGATCATGAGTCACAATGTCCGCCATTTTATTGAAACTACCAGACCTCCGTGTTCCTCCCGTCCTTGGCAACTCTTGGCAATGAAATATGACATTGCTCAAGCCGAGCTTGAGTGTTTTTGAACTTTTAGAGGGCTCAAAGCCTTTACATTCACATTCTTTTTAACATTTAACAATGCAATTCAGACGTTGATGAAGTCAGACGTGCGAAAAAGTGCTCATCAGGCACTTGAAATTCTTTTGCAAACTCAAGAGCTTTCATGCAGTGAGAATATTGTTTGTGCGTCAGTATATTGATTGAAGACAATAACTCTGTTTTGAACACGACTCATTTCCTATCGCTCATTACAATGGCCACTGATGAAACAGGCTACCCTTTGTATGAAGCTAAACTTACTGGCCTGTTTAGTGACCTAAAGCTGGATGTCAACCCAGCAGGTGTGGTTTGTTAAAAAAAAGAGTTTCCAACCTATCAAAAAGGAAGAAGTAATAAGAGCTCTCTTTTTGGCATGTGACCTCTTGCAAAAGGCTAGATGGCCCACGTCTGGAGAAGGACTCGTGGATGATCATCCATGCAAACTTCTTCTTCCAAGTAAACTCAGTTCCAACCCCTTTCAAGAAGTGGAATCTGACACTCAGACTCAGCAAGGTGAGGAAGAGTCTTCTTCACAAATAGAAGGCAAAACCCTCTGATATCCACCACTTGCTAACCCGACAAATTCCTCTGTCATCAAGGACGAGCCAAATCAAAAAGGCGATAAATCCAATATATGCCAAACACACTGCACTAGTCGTTCGACTGACAAAAACTGCAAGTTCGATCACCCACCAAGGTGTCAAAAGTCAAAGTTGCTTGGAATTAAACCATTCAATAAAAATGATGTGACAAGAAATCTTGCGAGCTTTTCCACCCTAGATTCTGCAGGTCATCTTTACAATTCTGCATGTGTCTTTGGAAGCGTTGCCAATCTTCCCATATCAAGGGTACCCTAAGAGAAAGGCCAAGGACGCATGACTCGAGCAAGAAATATCATACAACTAAAAAGCTAGTTGAAAATGGAAATAAGTCTCAGAGGGAATTTAGAGGCATCAAACCTAAGCCCACTCGGCCATCCAAGCCAAGACCCCATCCTCTCCCCAAAAAACGTCACCCCCGGCGATTTCCTCCCCAACCTCGTCGTCGCCAATCTCCCCAATGGGATCGTCCTATCCCCTCAAGTCATGTGGATTACCTTACCCACAGTAAACCCTCGAGAAGATCTGGCAATGAGGATTTTCGTCAACTCTCGGCCTTAGATCAAATGATGGAAGAGCTTGTCCTGGGGAGAGGTTAAGAAGCCTTACTTACTATCAACACTCCCCCTAAAACTAGCCCCCTGGCCCCAGCTAAAAGTAAGGCGAGGCCGACTTTTAGAGGAATATAAAATAAAATCCATTGTTTTCACATGAGAGATGGTTGACTCCGGCTGTCCTTGACGCTGAAGTAGCAAGAAAGGATACTCCCTGATCCGTTGTGACCGACAAAGATCCTTAAACCCCAAGTACCCTCATGGTGGTATGTGCCTCTATGTCAAAGACAACTATATTCTGTCATGTTCCACGTATAGAAATGGTGATGTCGAATTTATTGCATGTGACATTAGGTGTTTACTCACTACTTTAGTTGTCTTCTACCGACCCCCCATTGTGCCCTACAAACAAACAAAGATGCCTTGAGACATCTCAGCCTAGAGTTGTCCCAAAATTCAATCTCACGGCAACTCCATTGTGGGGACTATAATTTCCCGAGCTCTGTCGTGGCCTGGCACAAATCCGAGGAAGACCCTGGATACTATGGAGTTCTAACCACTACATCATCAAACTTGTATAACTTACCCAACACGTTGGAGATAAAACGAATGAGAAAAACATACTGGATTTAGTTCTGACTGATGATCCTAATGCCAAAGTGATCCTAACTTGAAAAAGTGATAGTCAGTGACTCCCTTATGTCTGACCATAAGGTACTAGATATTGTCAAAAACTACGCAACGAATCCAACTCCTTTTGTCCCTCATACTGAAACGCTGGTAGGGCTGTCGTTCTTTTTCGTTAAGGAAACTTAACTGGCCAAACGTTTGTTCCGTCCTCCGAGATAGCGAACTTATTGGCGCGATAGAGAGAAACACCCATACGTCTCTCAATGAAGCAAACCTCACAATCACTGATGCCTGTGTGGAAGCGTGCATTAGTCTTGGTCTAAAAAAGATCAAGACGCGAGGGGACCTAATCAATATGCCCCCAAACCGTAAAAAGCTCTTTTGAACGAGATGCCGATTAAAGTCGAGCCTCAAAGTGCTTGGCCCGAGACCACCCCGTAATTTCAAATGCTTGGCTGAACTTGATACGCAGATCAAAGAGTCTATAAATGGCAAGGGACAAGACCGGGAATTGGCGTCTCTGGCGCAATTGAAGTCCAATCCAAAGGCTTTTTATGCTTATGCTAACCTCAGGTGCAAGTTTACCCCCAGAGTTGGTCCGCTCATTGTAGATGGTGTCATCCTAAATGACGAGTTGAGCATAACAAACTCACTCTGCGAGCAATACAAAAATGTGTGTTCCACCCCCCGCGCCATACCGCTCATCGATCTGCTGTCCCAACCCTTGGATGATCCTCCTCTTAACATCACAGAGGAAAGTGTTCTCAGGGCTATAGGTTCCCTAAATCTTTCCGGCTCAGCCTGATGGTATAACCGCAGCCTTTCTCAAGGAATGCGCACCTGAATTAATTCGAGCTCTGACCACTCAAATCAAGAAGTCCGTCAACCTTGGTGTTTTCCCCGACTCGCTAAAAATGGGCCACATCACTCCAATCTTCAAGGGTTGGGATCCCTCCCTCCCAAAGAGTTACAGTCCCGTCTCATAGACATCAAATCTGGCCAAAGAGTATGAAAAAGTGGTTAAAGAGTTTCTATTGGACCATCTAATCCAAAGTGGTCAAATCCCAAATAATCGACAAGTTTTCTTGTCTAAAATGAGTACAACTACCCAACCCATCGAGCACTTGGAACATGTGCGAGCAGTAATGACAAGCCATAATATAGTAGACGTCATTTACCTGGACTTTGCAAAGGCCTTCAATAAGGTGGACCATGGCTTACTTTTGCAAAGGCTCGATAACCTCAACATCCCCAAGAGTCTCTTAAGATGGATTAAATCGTCCCTTACGAATAGGAAACAGAGGGTCAAAGTGGGCCATATCTACAGTGACCCAGTTAAGAGCATTTCAGGCATTCCGCAGGACACGATACTCCGGCCAATACTTGTTATCCTATACATCTCACCTTTACCTGGCCATGTCAAGAATTGCATGATCTCGTCTTATGCTGACGACACCAAGCTCATCGTTGGTAGAAATGCCAAGATTGCTCCCTTCCCCAAGAGGACCTTAATGATGTANAGCAGCTTCAATGAACTCCCTTTCAGTGTAACAAAGATTAGTCAAATTGGTCGCTCTTGACAAAAAATATGCACAGAAAACACCCACTGTCAGCCTCACCGCTGGCACGCTCTGTACTGTACCTAGAAATGACTTGCTGACCTTGGCTTCCGTACGTCGAAAGCTGTTGTTCAAAAAATGTTGCAATGGTTTCAATGCAAAGCCAATACCGTCGGCAACTGGGGCACCAATTTTGAAAGTAAATGGTTCAACCTTATAGTCACTGTTGCCAAAGCAAATTCTGTAACACCTTATAAAATCCACCCTGTATACAAATGGGTAGACGAGAGCAACATGAAACTAAATGGATCCAAATTCCAGATCATGTCATATGGCTCATCGGCTTTCCCTCCACATTACTTAGATAATGAGGGAGCTGAGATTGAAGTTGCAACAAAGACCTTGGTGTTACTCTTCAGGATGGTGGAAAATTCAATATTCACCTCAGCGAGAAGGTAACTAAAGCTGCTCAGATGGCAGGCTGGGCCTTACGCACCTTCAAGACCAGGGATAGGATAGCTATGGTTACCATTTACAAATCCATTGTACAGCCCCATCTGGACTAACCCACATTGACTTGGAGCCAGGGTGGGCAATTTTGAGAATTAGCGTGACTTTTGGAC
>NC_081448.1:3981284-3981810 GCF_007210705.1 Tigriopus californicus
ACCAAGTGGACAAAAGTGTCCAAAAGTGTCCAAAAGTGGACAAAAGGGTCCCAAAGTGGACAAAAGTGGACAAAAAGTGGACAAAAGTGGACAAAAAGTGAACAAAAGTGGGCAGAATGTGTCCAAAATTAAGTACAATTGTGCAAAAGGGGATTGACAAGCAAACACTTTTAAACCCTAAATCATGTTATTTCTTTACCAAATCTAGATGTGAACCAGCAATATAATCAGTAATCAATAAAAATCTAAAGCTTTTCTTTATCCTCCCTGTTCCTCCTTTGTCGTGCCTCTATCGGGTCCATTAGACCACTCGACTACCATGGCTGCCAACGTTTTTAATTGCCCTTGAGTCACATGAAAAATGCGCCAAAAAGCAAACGTGGACAAGCCGTGATCTCGAGCAAAGTCCACGTCTCTCATGGTGTTGGCAGGATTTTGTCGGTCCCACAATCGGATTCTTGGCACTGAGGCCTGGAATTCGACATGAATACTTGTAGTGTCATCGACGAACTCCAAGAAAACAAAA
>NC_081448.1:3981842-3982389 GCF_007210705.1 Tigriopus californicus
CGTGGTCTACAACACACATCATGTTTAGGGAGTAGTATCCCTTTCGATTAAAAAATCTCTCTGGGGCAGGGTTTTTTGATATTGGTTTCCTGTTGACCATAGACGCAATGAAATGGGTTCACGGATAAGAATATACATGTCTGTAATACGTACTGTACCTCGATATGGGTTCCATCAACTATACCACATACAGCGGGGGGCAACCCACATTCGGCCGATAATGCGTTGGCAATTTCATACTGCTCAGATTGATCGGGAAATTTCACATATTTGCTTTGCATTTCTGCAATTACATTTGCCACCTAGATGATATTATAAGTTGAGTGACTTTACCTTGTAAAAGCAATCAATGTTAAAGTTATCTCACCTTATTGATGATTCGGCAAGTCATTGATTGGGATAATTGAATATCTTTGTTCCCTGCAACATATCTGTGCAAGCTGCCTGATCTTAAAAGTCGCAAAAAGGCTGAGAGCTTTTGTGATGCACGAACAGTTATTTTAGTTTCCTGTTTTTTTTTTGGTTTGCCTTGAATCAGATCCAAAAT
>NC_081448.1:3982425-3983163 GCF_007210705.1 Tigriopus californicus
CATTTGTGCAAAAAGTTAATAATGTTGAATAAATGAAGCCAGATAACCAGAATATAATGTTTAGCTATTTCAGTTTTTGAATAAAGGATATTCTGTATGAAACCTATCCGTAGTTTCATTTACTCTTTTTGTCAAGTCCGTCGAAGGACAGCACTGAATTCTCATTACAACTTTTTTTTATTAGCCGCTAACAGCGTACGATAACAGGGTCAGTTGAATTGTTTGGTCTTCCATCTATGTTTTTCTTGGCCGTTGGCACTGACTTTAAAAGCTCTTGCAAAAATATGCCTTTGAAGTTTTTTCTGACATAATTTGCTTATCTTTGTCAAAAATATTTCTGTATCCTTTTGTCAAAACAAATAAATACGACGTACGTCACGGTTATGTTTATCTTGTCCCAAATGAAAAAATATGCTCCCAGGATTTCTTTATCCTCGGGTAAATCCTCTACGACCTTTGACACTCTCCGGCAAATTGATTACGTAAGGGCTTTATTTTCTAGTTTTGGTTTACATGACTTAGAAAAAGGTTTTAATAATTGTGTTTCGCGAGCGAAACTTTTCCCCAACATGACTAGAGAGCTGTTGATCCAGATCGAAATGAGAGAGCTTTTCATGATAATCTGTCTCTGACTGAACGTGAATAGGTTGTGTTCTTTAAGATCGATCAAAAGGTTGTGAATTACAATGGCCGATGATACTATTGCTTGAATGTTAGCAAGCTTACTACTTCTTATAA
>NC_081448.1:3985693-3993060 GCF_007210705.1 Tigriopus californicus
TTTTTTTTTGGTTTGTTTTTTTTTAAGGGCTTTTCAATCCGCTACAGTGAATGTAATCCCAGTACTTTTAAAATGAAATAAGCGTTTCCTCCGAAGGAGGGATCCAAACCTACGCCCTCTGGGGAACCATGTCGTGCCTCTATCGGGTCCATTAGACCACTCGACTACCATGGCTGCCAACGTTTTTAATTGCCCTTGAGTCACATGAAAAATGCGCCAAAAAGCAAACGTGGACAAGCCGTGATCTCGAGCAAAGTCCACGTCTCTCATGGTGTTGGCAGGATTTTGTCGGTCCCACAATCGGATTCTTGGCACTGAGGCCTGGAATTCGACATGAATACTTGTAGTGTCATCGACGAACTCCAAGAAAACAAAACAAAAAAATCTTGATCTTCACGCCTTCCGCGTCGCCAACTTACAAGGTTCATGCTTAAGCGGATGATCAATCCGGAGCAAATCCTTTCAAGGTGGCAACTTGGGTTATTCGAGTATACCTACTTTGTTTACATTTCGACTATACTTGACATTTTGATTTCAGCTTGGGCGGCTCAAAGATACCTGAGTACAGTTTTGTAGTGAGACTATTCTTTCGATCGTTTCACTTTTAATGAGCTAAACATTCCACCTATAAACGTGCGATATATCCAACCACACATTTGAAAAGCTTTACCCACCTTCAATTGGACATGCTCATCGAACTTTCCATTATTTTGGAGGACTAAACTTAAATCTTTCAAAGTTGAGACCTGCTCAATATCTTTACCTCCATTATCTACGAGTGGAGTTTTCAAAGGAGTTGACCCAAACGTCATTGAGCGGAATTTCATTCCGTTCAGGGCCGTATACCTACCAGAAACTAACTTTGTATCATCAGCATAAGAAGACAGACTGGCAGTAATACTAAGCTTTTGAAACGGGGCAACGAATATTATAAAAAGGAGGGGCCCTAAGATTGAGCCCTGGGGAACACCTGACTTGACATCATGTATGTCACTAAGGGGTCCCTCGACCTGAACAATTTGCTTCCTATCCTGAATGAAGCTTCTTATCCAATTGAGAACCTTGCATTGGATCCCAATGTCTTAAAGTCTTTTCAACAAAAGGCCATAATCTACTTTACCAAAGTCCTTGGCCAAAACAAGGTAGACAACATCAACTGACTCGTGCCTTTCCAGTCCCTCAATGACCTGCTCTAAATGCTCAGTCAGTTGGGTAACCGTGTTAAAATGTGCTCGGAACCCTTCTGGCTAGGAGGAAGGACTTCATTGGCCTCAAGAATTTCAACAAAATTGGACTTTATGATCTTCTCAAACACCTTCGCAATATTCAAAGTGACAGAAATCGGCTTATAGTTACTGATCTCCCCCTCTAAAATTGGGACAACGTGAGCTAACTTTAGTGACGATGGAAACTTGCCCTGATCCAAGATGCAACGCATCTAGTCTGAGAAAACCGGAGCAAGAACCAGTGAACATCACATCAGAAACGGAGATGTCACACCATCAGGACCAGGAGAACTTGAAAGCCTCAAGTCCCTGATGGCCACTAAAGCATCTTGATCTGTGACTACAGGATCATCTAAACCCTCAACTTGACTAATCGTGTCAATCTCAACAGACTCATCTTCAGAGCAATGAGCTGTTGCTTCTGAACTCAGTGGGTTTGAAAACACACTAGAGAACGGATCTCCAAGCAGGTTAGCCATAGTCTCTACATTGTTAATGGCTTCCCCATGAACCTCAAAAGGCCCAACAGAGTGTTTCATCTTTCTCTTAGAGTTCGCATTAGAACGAGAAAAAAGCCTTCGAGAAAAAAGCCTTCGGATTCGACCTGACCTCCTGAACTACCTTACTCTCAGTTTGTAACTGGTCATGTTCGACCTGTTACCCTGAGCTACGTCTAACTTTTTTTGGAGACTTAATGCTCTTACTATATTACTGTGTTTACGTTTCTGACATGACCTTTGGACTATATATGGTTGTTATATTTTCCCCGCATTGGGCTATTTAATAGATAGGAGAATTGCTGTCCCTTTATTGATGGTTATAATGAGTTGGAAAATAGGCTGGGTTTTCGTTTCCAAATAGTTGGTTTACGATTTATACTCAAAATCACTTTCAAAAACCTTTCGAAAGTAAAAATGTTATTAAAAGTGAATCATCAGAGGGTTTATGGCAAAGTTCATTGAAAGAGGCAAAACATGCCTTCAAGTAGTAATCGGTTTCAGCGAACATATGAACTCGCAAAACGAAATGGGCAAAACAGGACGTTGTTGGAAAGCGATACACTCTCATCATGATAGTGCCATCGTGTAGACGCCTCAGAGAAGAGTTGTTTGTCAAATACCAAACATTTCACAAATTATTAGGCAAATTATGTGACAAAATGTGACACCATTAGCTAGTAAAAGTCTCGTAACCTAGTTCGAGCACCACATGGCGACCGTGACAATTCTTACTCACAACCCGCAAAGACAAGCCTTTCGTGCCTCGTTCAAGTTTCAACCAATTTCCCTTCAGGGGATATGCGGCAAAAGCCCTTCTGACGACCTTAATACTTTCTGGAATCGTTTCATGATGCCTTAAAACGATTCCTCATGGCCTCTTTTTGAGAACGGAGAGAAACTATTTTTTTTCCTTTCGGCACAATGTTGCCCCGTAGGAGGCGCGACTTGATACCTCGTGTTGTCGCGCGCTGAACTATGCAAGTGTTTTAAAGCCATGAGGAATTATAGCTGTGAGGCATCATTTTGTGAGGAAACACATTTACTAAAATGGGGTCAACCTCATTTTTGTGGATGATTCCTCAAATTTTCCGCCCTCAGGGATGTGAACGGCTTTGAACCTTTCTGCTCAATTGATCACGTTCAGATTATGTTGGGACATTGCTTGGACCATGAACCAGTGATCCAACGACAATTCAGGATTCATTGGCCTTTCATGGCCCAGTGGCACCTGAAGTTGTCGCTATGCCGAAACCAAAGTCCGGATAGTGATTCCTCAATTTGCAATGCAGTTGCACAAAAAATCCTTTGAGGAATCACACATTTTTTTGAAATATTTTTAATTTCTTGAGATTCATAGATGGAATTGTGATTGAAATTATGGACTCGTTGGTGTGGTAGTCCATTGATGCCATCATCATCAACTGACTGACGATTGTGGAAAATGATTTTTTTGTTGGTTAGTGTAGTGTTATCCCTCATTTAGGTTATCACGGCTTATGCCATGCTTATGCATCATGCTCTCTCGTTCCTCATATATGTTCTCTGTGTGTATACGATCCCTTGTAGCCATGCCTCAACTACCGTTCGATAAATAGTTTGCAATAGAGCTTCAACCAGAGTACATCATCGTCTGTCTGTTCTCTGCGCGTCCATAACATGCGTCCATAACATAACATAAACGTATTTTGTTCTTCTTCAAATGAGACTTGCGTTGGGTAGTCGCACTTACGTATTTCATTTTTTAGCTCGATTGAATGATTATTAAACACTTTGATTTCTCCGACCTCACAACATAACATCTACCGGGTGACAGAAATGTCTCCGGACACTTTCTCAAAATCATTGTTATTGAGACCAAATTTAAATTCGACGCCAGAAAATAAGCTGCTTTCTAATTGGGCAATTTGTTTTACAAATCATATAAATGATGGTTTGGGTGAAAACACAAGAGTGGTGTGAGGAAAATCTTTCCTCGTTCTTGCGTAAGGAAATGTGGCCTCCCCTCCTCCCAAGATTCGAACCCAATGGACTTTGTCATGTAGTCAAATCTGGAGAGAATGGGAGGGAACAGTTTTTAAGAGTCTTCCCAATCTCAAGGCAGCCCTATCAACAGCTTGGGCAAATTTACCTGAAGCAGAGGACCCTGCTTGCTGCAGAAGTGCTCGTCGACATTTTTGGACCGTAGTCAAACAGCAAGGAGGATATATGGAGTAATGTATTGATAAAAGAATTAGATGAAGATAATATAGAATATTGAATAGAAGAATATAGAATATAGAATAGATAGATATAGAAGATAATGTTTAATAACTTTGTGTTTTATACGTTTACTCCGCATCATGCTTCGTTAGGCCTAAAAAAGCAATTTCCCGTGTCCGATTTCTTTCCTGTCACCCGGTAGACAGAATGAATGGGCAAGCTCTCTCAGCGTAATTCATAACCAACACACAGCGGAATTATTATTCTGTGCCCTGTTATGTTTTACACTTTAAGAGGGCATAAGATAACCAAGTTGATTGATTGAGCAAAAATTTGAAATATGTAATTGAAGCGATCGAAGGATGGTCTCATTGAAGAAGAAAGCAATGGATTGACTGACTTAAATCGAAGTTGTTAATTCTCAACCTTGGAGAGGGCCAAGCTGCCCTCAGACCCCGCCATGGGGGTAAATTTCTCCTGTACACCAACGTTGAAGTTCCAGGTGTTTGAGAGAGTATGGGAATCAAGTGCTTTGGATAAAAAGCTGTTGAAATTGTGCTTTTGCCAAATAAGATACGAAAACAAATTCTTTTTGTTCCATTAAATGCGGAAGAAGTTCTAAACTTCATTTGATCAGCCCTAGAGATGATCAAAGGTTTGAAACTGCATTGTTGTCAAGGATACAAGGATACTTGTATTGATTACAAGTAAGTGGCTGTGTAGGTTACACATACTGTTAAAACAAATGAGAAAACAATGCAAGTGTGTTAGCCGGTATATAGGGGTCTAGGAGCATGCTGAAGCGGTGCTATTTGATTCAGTAATGTTATTGCATCATCAACAGCAACAAACAGAATTGTGACTGAAGCATAGAGGAAGCACATCCTAGAGAGTGCGATGAGAGCTAGCTAGGGAGGCGGACTAGTTTTCAGAGCGAGTGAATGTCAGCTGACCGGCTGCTAGGGTTTAGTTTCTGATTGTAGAGGCGCTGCTTTCCATTTAATTTGCTTTAACATTTTACGCGGCGATGTAATGTGTGGGTGCTTCACATTCCATGTTTTTCGGCAACCTTGATTTTGAAAATTCATTTTATCCAAGCAGGGTTGGCAAATGGGTTAATCCCGGGGCGGTTTTTTGGGGTTTTAATGGGCGGGTGGGACGGTTTTTTTTACTTGATGGGTTTAATTGGGGTTTTAATTTGGATGGGTTTTATCAATCTTTAATCAAATGTTAAAGTTAGCCCCTTTTTTATTTTGAGCCCAAGACAACCAAACTGTCACAAAAAAACTACTCCATTATTTCACTTTTTAAAACTGGTAACACCATTCCAATACAGGTACTTTGGAGGGGGAGTAAAACGAACTTGTCTCATTTCAGAATTAAAAAGGCGAAATGTTCAACAACAGAAGTAATAAGTTTTTGATAGTTGCCCCGCTGATTTGGGATTAGTGCATTAGCAAATAAGCCACTGCATTTGACACTCAATTAAAAAAAACTGTGCAGGAAACCCAAAATCTACCTTTAGAACATTAAGGGTTGAACACCACAAAGGAAGGGTTTCCTACCATTTAGTCCATGAAATCAAGACATTGCTCTTCCAGTTTCACTTTTAATCAAATTACGGCCAAAGAAAGAGGAAGGTCATCGGGAAAAAAAAGAAAAAAAAATGAGACGGGTTTTGGGTTTTTTATCCAACGGGCGGGTTTTAGCCAACCCTGGTGGACTAGACCCAGTTTCTCGCATGAACGTCGTTGAGATTGTTTGGGTGATGGCGTACGGTGTATCTTCCCTTGTACACAGAGTTCGCACACCTCCTTGGAACTCGTATTTACCAAGCTCATACCGGTAGCCAAATCTTTTCTGATTATTTCCTCAAGTTTGCTAGGGCCGAGATGTCCCATGCAGCGATGCCAGATCTGAAAATTCCTTTTAGATTCCTCTTCCTTGGATAACATGGCCCCAAGAGAGGGAGGCACATGACACAGGCGATACAGGCCGTCGTCTTGCTCGGCCACGACAACCACCCCTTTCGTCTTGCTTAGGATGGAACACTCTTTCTTCCATTGAACTCCAACAACACTCCACGTTGGGATGCCTTAGACTCGCTGAGAAGATTGAAAGACAGTTGGGGCACAAATAGAACATCATTTAGTGTGCACTCAATCAATTGAAATCCAATTCACTTGCATAGAAAGTGACACCTGGCCTCGTTGACTCGCTTGAACTCCGCGGCCATACCCGAGCACGATGTTTACTGGCGCGTCCAAGACCTCCACATCCTTAAACATCCTGATGTCTTTACACATATGGCATGTGGCTCCCGAGTCAATGATCCATGTTAGGGGTTGTTTAACCTGGGTGTTGGCAATCACGTGTGCCGTTAATTCAACGCTCTCGCCCGCATTCTTTGTTCCAACTTGATTGGCTTTGTTTTCGCCTTGCCCGGCGAACCTTTTCTTGGACTTGAATGCCATCTTGACTTTGCAGTTACGCTTGATATGGCCTCGCTTTCCGTACCGAAGGCATTCGATCGATCCCTTCTGATGGGACAATATCAGTCCTTTCTCGACCTCGCTTATCCCGCCCATTCCCGTCTTCTTGCGCTCGTCAGTGAGCAACCGCTCCGTGACCAATTCCCATGATGGGACCTCGGAGTGGGCTTCCAACGCAATGACAAGAACCTCGTTGCTCTGAGGCAGGCTGACCAACAGACAAATGGCCCGATCTTCCTCCTCTAGTGCGCCACCCACCACGGCCAGTTCCTGGGACAACTCCGACATTGCTTTCAGGTGGGGTGGCAGGCTCCCCTCTTCATTAAGACGGCGCATATAGAGGCGTTTCCTCAAATGGAGCTTGTTGGCCCAAGTTTTCTAACGTATCCCACACCACTTTGGGATCGAGTGGATCGCCCAACAGGCACAACAGACCCAGAGCCACTGACAGCACAATCACTGCCAAGGCTCGATCCTGGCGAGTGGCAAATTTCCTGGACGGTTCTTCATCTCCTGGTGAGGGAGGGTCCTCGGATCCACACATAATGCCCCATATGGTCCTTACGTAGCTAACCTTTTGCTTCAGCTGTTGTTCTGGAAGTTTGAACAATGATGGCTAAAGATAAGACCTAAACTGACCTAACCTGACCTGACCTAACCTAACCTTTTGGGTGCAAGGGCCTGGGGGCCCTTAGGCCGCGGCGCAAGCCTGCGGCAGCTCGGTTGCAAAGGGCTCGAAAACAGTGGTAGTTGACAAGCAAAAGGTTAGCTACCTAAGGATAATACAATGCCCCACAGTCCGTCCTTAATCAAGAACATCTTTACCTGGACTTTTCATGTGGGGTAATTTGACCATTCAAGGGCAGCACCCCCTGTCGAAACAACTCATCTGCGATCCAAGGTTGAGTGAAATATTATGTAAGCTGATTTACTTGCAGAAATAAAGAGGA
>NC_081448.1:3993132-4018972 GCF_007210705.1 Tigriopus californicus
TACATTCAAGGACTAGGTCGGTCTGCCAATAAAATTCGTTAGTAGACCAAATATTATATAAAATTGAAAGTAATAAATAAACGCATTATAACCTTTTATCTTAATAGTACTGGGGATTGCATTCCCTGTAACGCTAGAAAAGCCCGTGAAAAACGAAACTACAAGATACCCTAGTTCTCAAAAGAAAAAAGGAAAAAACAACGGAAGTAATCTATCAATCATATTCTTTAGGTGCTATAATGTTATCTGTTTTTCTTCTTTTCAAGAATCTAAACCGTAACGCAAATATCCCACTAGCCCTTTGCAAAGTATCACCGACCGACCAAATTTCGTCCCAATTAATGGTATGGAGAATTGGAATTAGTGCTGGGATAAGTCCGAACTCGAGTCAGAGTGCACTCAATTCTTTTACTTGATTTTGGAGAATTTGGCCAGACTCGAATCTGGACTCGTCAAAACATACCCATTTTCTTCTTCAAATTTCGTCAAGAAGCGGCCTTTATTGCGTCATGATTGGGCCGTGTAAAAAAGCAGCCCTTGAAATTGACTGCATTAGTTTTGTTTAGCTTTGTTATAACAATATGAGTCTTACTTTTTGTTTGCCTGGATTCCATCAAAAGGCTCCAGTTTGGACTCGGCGATTCCGACAAAAAGTAAAACAATTAATGGACTCGCATGAGTCAGACATTTGACGGACTCGCCTCAGCACTAATAGGAGCCCATGGTGTGGCAAGTTTTTAGGGTCCCTCAAAAACACCAAGCCCTCTTTTTTTCAAAATGACAAGTACACGTTTAAAATTATATCTTTGCGAACGAACCTAAAAAAATCATTTTGAGTTTTTTCCGGGCATCCAAGTTGTGTGCTAAACACAGAGCTAAAGTGGTCTCATTTTTCAAAGAGGTCAGGTTACGGAAGGTCTGACTGAAATTGTGGAACCTATCTTTTGCTTCAGTACATTAGTTTTCGTTAAAACAGTAACAAGAGATGGCAAACTTCATGTTTTGAAAGAAAAAGATAATTGTGTTGCTAGTTTACTCTGCAATTCAAGGCCATCGATTAACATGTAAAAAGATTCAGATCAGCGTGTCATTGAAAGAGAAACTCGCAAGTTCTTTTTGAATAGAGTCAATGAAGTGAAAGGCTGAGAGAACCTAATGACATGTTATTGATTCTTGAGCATCTTCTTCGTGGCCATTGTTCAATCAGATCGGTTCCATTGTTGTTCTTCCACATCAGAGATCAATCCCAATTGCAAAACCGACCATTTCTTGTAATGATCCGAATTCAACGGATTCATAAAACCATTTGGAAATCATCCTATCTCCTTCATTTCGTCTCAGTAAAAATAGGGAGGGGAACAACTTCGAATAATGGACAGTCGGTCAAAGGGCTTTTTGCACGAATCACAAGGTGCTCATTGCTTCATTTTGAATGACGCTTGAGGGTCAGTAAATCGTGCCCAAGGTAATCCAGCTCAAAGACGAATAAAAGGTAAGCTACTAGCGAACAATGTACTATGAAGAAGAGGACATCAAATGCTATACCGGTATATCATGAGTGTTCGAAGTTTGAATGGTTTTTCTTCAAGGTATGTAGCATGTATATTGGCATCCAAAGAATGAATCAATGTCAATCACATAGACTTGAGTTAGTTATGTTCTAAAGATAAACATCATACATACATAAACTCACTTTCGTCGAATTCTTTTAACCTAAAGGTTGATTTTTCTTTTCATTGGTTGATTGATTCTATTGGTGGTACAAAACTTTAAGAGGTGAT
This sequence comes from Tigriopus californicus, assembly GCF_007210705.1. Lineage (NCBI taxonomy): Eukaryota > Metazoa > Arthropoda > Copepoda > Harpacticoida > Harpacticidae > Tigriopus > Tigriopus californicus. Next base: position 3,994,914 of record NC_081448.1, read on the forward strand.
ATTTGAGAGGGTAATACAAATGGTATACAAAGAAACGAAGAGACTACCTGGGGATTTATGCATGTATGTATGTATTTTTGGGGTGTATCCAGTGGTTTTTGGTTAAACGAGCATGAGAAAATACGGATTTTAAGGTTGAACTTAATAAGAGATAAATAGATATGGATGTAAAAAGTCATTCGGTTCGTTTTCATGCTGATTCTATCATTGCCATACATACAGAGCACTGGCCAGATCTTTGGCTTTGTCATATCCAATTCATTTGTTTTTACAAGTTTGACGAAGAAATTGTGGTTTATTTATTGTGAACCAAACTCAATCTCTTTTTAACATTATGATTGTTATACATCATAACATGTCCAATATTTCACAATTTTTCCACCTTGCTCTAAATGCAAAGACCAAAGTAGTATCGGAATATCAAATGTTCAATAAAGTGATGTAAGCTTCACTTGAAATATAAACTACTAATCAATGAGATTGGTTATCGGGCTTGATCTTCTTCGTTAAAGACATAAAGATACTGAATTGTGCTCTTTTCCAACCCAGTTATACAAGCTTTACAGTGGATAATAGCAGCCTCCTTCCCATTCTATCCAACAGTTGAAAGGCTCGTTTCATCCACAATCTCAATCCTGAGATTCGAGGCTCATATCTCGTCTAAATGCCCTTTGATTTGCCAGAAACCACGGCTCAGAAAAAAAGCCAAATACCCGTGACCCAAAAGTTGGATCAATCCCCAGGCTAGCTTCCTTGAAGAACACTAAGTTTAAATGTGCCTTCTTTTGAACCTTGAAGCATTTCAGAATGACGACCAAAATCAGGGTTAGTCGGCGTCAATTCGGTAGCGACAGACTTTTCGCTTTGGGATGTCAGATTGGAAAAGCTTTCGGGTGCTTGAATGTCCTCTCTGGTGGAAAAACAAATAAAGGGACACCAAACTGGATGATGTGATGTGATGGCGAGATGAGGAGCACACTCCCCAGCCTCCCAAAGCATTGAGCTCCCTGCCCTCCGCTAAAGTTCCCCACTTTTCCACATAGATTGGTTTTTGAATGACGATCACCACAACCCACCGACCAGCAAACACTCACACATTGCTTTTCGATTATCTGACAGAATAGCATCACGTTCCAAGAAGCAAATGTCACCGTGACATCCCACTTCTTGTGTTGGCTAAGAATCTTGGACATGCTAAATAGGCGGATAAAAATAATTGGACCTGTCATCTTCACCTGCATAGAAGGCCAATTCCAAGAGACTCGCTTACTCCCCTCGTTGAATATGTGAGCCGATGTAGCTTATTCCATACTCAGGACCTCTCATTATATCAATTACACGGCCATGTCGTTCAAAAGAAGGCGATCTTTGGCTTGTAATTTGGGCAGTTCCCTCATTACTTGCGCTTCTTGTTTGCATGTAGAGTCTCAATATTGTACCTTCAAGCCTGAGTGAGCAGGGGATGAGCTCATTTGGTTCAAGGGGTCTCTCCTCCACATGAGCTCGAGCTCACATATGCAGTATGAGTAAAGTTGGATCTAAAAGACTCTTGAGTGCTTTGTCCATTTGTACCATTGTCAAGGCTGGACTCTGGGTTGGATTCTCCACTGCCAAAATGCTCAACAACAACCGTACAATTTCAATTATCGCCAGTTCAATGAGCAATGAGGGAATAAGAGTGCACTAGCAGATATCATCAGTACCATTTCTTTCATTCACGCTCTACGCCTCGCGATCCTTTCTTTCTGCTCGCGGCGCGTCTTTTCGCCAAAATCCCGTCTCCTCATTGGTCGAATGACGCGCTCTCCGCCGCTCAGCAGCATACGGAGGCGGGGGCGCGGCAAATGGGGCGCCAAAAGGCGAAGAACCAACGAGAGCCACGAAATACACGGCGGAGAAGAGATCAACGTGGACTGCTAGACTGACTGCTAGTATACTACCGTACAATGGTGGTTCTCGCTCTCTCGTGGACGAAAAGAGCAGGAGAGGGCTCTTTAAAGCGACGGAAAATGGAAAAATACGGAAGCCGTATGTCCTTTTAGGCTTTTTGGAACAGGGCAGCAAGTCCTTTGATATGAGAATCAAGCACTCAGTTGGTATTCTCTTTTGATCTGATAAAGATTTCAAGCATCTGAACGAGCGAACCTCTTCATCCTGACCTGCTTGGAGTGTTCTTGGGTGCAAATTGGGGTTACCACTCACTATCCGTTCTGATCATCGAATAGTGGTAGGACAAAAAAGCCGAACAAGGGGAGGGGCACCGGAATGAGGCTAGGAGGAGAGGAAGCAACATCATCATCATTCCATTCCCACTCCTTGACTTTCTAGCCTCCCTTCGGCGATAAGGCAGAGACAGATCCCTTAGAACAGTGGTGGACCAGAAGGAAGTGATTTCTTGAGAATGAGCCTTTGTGTTGTCTGATCTCCCCGACTGCCAGCTTAGACGAATGCTTCTTTGGAGTGGGTGGAGGCTCAACCAAGTGCCATCCATCCACCAGTGAGATGGGCGAGGGACTACAAAGTGCGTCTAGTTGTTAGGGTTTGTCCGTCATCTTGAGGTGGTTGTACTAGCTTTGGCCCTTTCTCTGGTTTTGACACCTCACATCACCAGCTTGTTGTGATCTCTAACAGGCAAGCAAGCAAGCAAGCAAGTAAGCAAGCGAGCAAGCAAAGCAAGCTACTCCAGCATGGACAAAAATTGGACAATGGGCATCATCGAGCCTTAAGACAAGGACTCTGCGTCTTTCATTCGTCATCTTTCTGAGGAGAAGAATTCAACCTCATCCCGGACGAAGGTGTCTTTATCAACTGTAAAGGTAAGGAGTTAGATAGGATCTCCAATTTCAATAGTATGAAGTAAGTGCATAAAAGGGTGTTAGTTTCCCGAAAAATGACTCATCCATTACTAACGCTCCTGTCTGAGCAAGAAACATGATGAATGCAAAGAAATAGGAAATTAGAATTTATTTGAGTTCAACGAAGCGCTTAGAAATAGACTAACTTTTCAATGGTTTCGGCGAAAACTTTCATACCGATTACCATATTCTTGACAAGGGTCAAACTCACACGTACATAGAATCATTCTTAATACATTACAGCGAGTAAAAGTTTTGTTTAGTGTAACAAGGTTCAAATTCAGCAAGAATGGCATTTCCCTCTGTTATAGAGTATTCCTTCCATTTCGAAATAACACTAAGATGAGTTTTGTCAGTAACATTCCAGCCGTTAGAAAACGAGTTGGTTAATCGAGTTGAAAATAAATATGTATTACGAAAATTTCTAAACACTTTTGTACTTTGCATTTACAGTAAATGGCAATTATGATTGTTGTAAATTTCAAAATCATATTTTTTTATCTATTTCAGTGTAAGCGACGCAGCATATTTTCTACTCCCGAATAAGACACTAAATTATTCTACGAGTAGGAACTGACACTACCCTTTCTAAAAATAAAAAAGGCTCGACTCTTTGAAGAAATGATAATTTCCAAAACATGATAGATGAGAAAGTATTTTTACTTTTTCTGGCAAGTTCGAAATATCCTTAGCACAAAATCAATTGTTATGAGGGTAAACTTTCTTTGCGGCGACACCTAATTGGGAGGCATGACTTATGTGATAGGTTCTTCTCCATTGAATTATGCCACAGGACAGTCAAAATCAACTAACATACTCAAATTGGGAACCATGAAATGTAGTTTTAAAGCAAATGATATGCCCAAAAATCCTTTCCTATATGCCAAAGTGTTTAAATCCCTGGATCCTTAAACATAACCCAACTAAAAGATGTTGCATTAGCAAGAAACAAATATATATTTCGTGTTAACCAATATCCCAGCTAATCAGACATTAATTCACTGTAATGTGACTCAAAGTGATTGTTTTTTTACCACGCTCAACACTCTGCGTCTTCTAAGTAGGAAATATTTTGGAGGCCGGTTTCAAAATTAACGTTCTCAGAGTGTTAAAGTTGTCACAACCGTATCAAAGCTGTTCCAGAAAAGATTTTTCTTTGTTACATCAGAAAAACTGATATCGGGCTAACATGTTGTAATAAAACTAATTGTCACTAAGAGCATTTTGATCTGAAAATGTCTCGGAAATCGTTCAGTGCATGCCTTGAAATAGCATGGTGGATATCCATGGGTCAGGGAACCCCAATTTGAGAACCCCTTTGGTCAGAAGCTGATCGCCCCATCAACCCTGACATTGCACATCAGCCATGCCTATCCCTGTCTATGCTCAATCAAACTCTTCTGAACCAAATACTCTGATAATATGTGAGTTCTTTTAAATAAGAGAGTTTATTAGAATAACGTTAGGAGTATTCCATTGGTAATTGTAGATACAAGTAAGTGGTGAAAAATGGGTGGTTTAGTGGCCAAATTTGAACATATTTATTGGTTTCAAGTAGCGTTTTATATTATGAAAATCTTTAGAGACTTTTCTTAAACACCAAATATGTCTTTTCTGCTGAAATCAATCGCAGTCATCCAAGTCATCATACCTTCTGGAAATGGCTTTGAAACATATGGGGACATTGTAAGTCATGTGACTTTTTTTGAGAAAGATGAACCGAAAATGAGAATGTTTTGGCCATGAATTTGGTTTCGATAAAGGAGCCAATCTTATGGCGTGGAAATGTTTTCTTATATCTTTTGTCAGGATGGAACGTCTAGCAGACAAAGAAATTGTGAATGGACAAGCCATGTCCAAACAATTCAGTTCAAAATTGTCTTCCACGTCTGACAATTTGTAATTTGGTGCATTGAAAGTTTGCTTAGAACCATTACCTTGAGATTCTCATCTCACTGCTAATTTTGCACATTATCTGATATAGAGAAGTGTAAAGCTTTGGGATTTCATACTAGTGCGCCCTCTGGTTCTACGAGTGCCATGAAGGAAGCGTCACCGCACGTCTTATTGATGACAAAAAAGTGGCACCAAATATTTTTTTCTTATTATCGGCATATTTATGTCACTTGCCATGTAATGACATCTTTATCAAATGAATATTGGACTTAAACGATTCAAAATAATTCTCGAACGATTTCCTAAGATAGCGAACAATTTCATCCATGAAAATGTGGAAGCACTGGACGTGCTAAAATCATGGTAAAATCATAACGTGAAATTTCGTGAGTAACAATGTTTTAGGCTAGCAAGTATACTTTGCAAAATTACACTGATATTCTATCAAATTGTTTATTAACTAATGTTGATCAATAAAAAGGAGAAAGAAAACATGTATAATTTTCGTGAAAATATTCAAATGTTTTTCACAAAATGAGGCTTTATGCGTAACAAAGTTAATATCTTTAATAATCTTGCTCTTCATTTAAAGCACTTTAGAATCCATTATACGTACATGTATACTATAACAAGCTCTTATTGTGTGAACCTAACCCCCTTGGGTAGGATGTCAAATGATTTGAAAGATTCTGCTTTTCTATTTTTAGAAACTTTGTATTTGTATGTGTCACTGATCATTCAAAGTACAAAAGAAGGGCAAGTAATGCCTTGCTTCCGATGAACGGGTGATTGCTTCAAACTAGAAAGAATGGCACCTTTGCTATTGCTTCTCAAATTTTCAGTTTACCCTCACAAACCAGACAAAATAAAGGTGTAACCGTACTATTGGCTTCCAAGAGCGGAATTTGAACCCTATCTGGCCTTGTTTCTCCTGCCTCTTAAACCACGAAGCTATCGTAGTATCTTCAGCCAATGAGCAATGACTCTCGTACTTAGAATTCATTACTATGACTTACTTCATTTTCAATAGTAAACTTTAGCATACTGTAAGGAATGTACTCTTCTCAATAGATTGTGTTTTCGAGTGGTTGTCAGCAACTAGCAATAATGCAATTACGTCAAATGAATACCTTTCCTGCTGAAAGGTTTTTTAAACATCTGTTTATCTTTTCATTTGAATTTTGCCAACTTTCCCCCTTTTTTCAATTTTTATGAGTGAGGTGGATCCCCGCTGATAACTTCAGGTCATTTTCGCGGCAATATTTACGAAAACCACTTGACCAAGTTAACAATCAGCGAGTAGCAATTGGCTTCCCTGACCTTTTTTAACGGATTAACAAAGCTAAAAGTGGTATTCGCCTTGTTTGATTAAGTATAAAACGTGTCCACTTCAGCCTTTGGTGTTTTCCAGAAAATGGTTGATTTAGCAACCTAATTGATAGACCAATCAAGAAGAAAGCATCACATTTGCAAATTGTTCTTGCCAGTAATAATTTTGGTTTATTCGCAAATGTTGGTACTCTATGTTACCGGTACATATTGTAGCAATCCATGGCTTATGGAACTAAAATAAAAAAAAATGATCGCATAACTTGAAAATCCAATTACATTCAAGAATTAATGCATGTATTTATATTTGTAGGACACTGTTCTTAAACCTCAACATGAGAAATATGTCCTGAATTGACCTGCACCTTAAATTTGTATTTACCTTCAAAGCTTAGAAGCACCTCATAATGACAGATTGATTAGTCTACAAAAGAGTTTTAGTTTCGGAAGAAATCTGAAAGCGTGAAGTGATCTTTCAAAAGAAAGTCACAAAGAAAACCAGATATTGTCAAAACTTGGTTTGCCAAATACTTACATGTGTGTTAGGTACGTATAGGTAACAAAATTTCTCCGTTTGCATTAGAGTTACAGTAGGTTTCTTTATTTCTGTTAAGCGTTCGATGAAAAATTTATAACATGGTTAACGGAGCTCATTTTTTCCTTTCCTTCGGAATTAAAGAACCTCTTCTGAATGGATTATTTGTTTCACACAAAGGCATCTAGGGAGTAGACAACCCCGTAGTTCTACGAGGCTCTTATCAGTAAAAATGGCAACGTCTCTTACTAATCCTTACCCACTAGTTCCCCAAAACTCTTAATTCATTATTTAAAAAATTCCGTTCTTCGTTTTATTGCCTTTATTGGTAACAAAAAAACCTGCCTTCAAAGGCATTATTCTGCAAAAACGATAAGTAAACAACTATGGAATATATTTCCAATCATCCACACTCGACTTAAGATTTGCTAATGGCAAGGGCTGATCACTAAGGTCCATGGCCTGTGGTTTTATAATCTGGTAATACTTCATTGCAACAACGAATCAAAGTAGTCCTGTATGCAATCGATTGGTACAACGCCGCTTTCACAAAATAACGTCATTTAAAACGATTCTTGTAACTTCCAACACCTATGGAGCAAAACTGGAGTATTGCTAAAAGAAAATCAGATTTCTTGAGTCAATGTGTGATTGTAAAGGCGATATGTAAATACCTTGCTGGTATGCCGGGCTGGGAATCTAAATTGCCGTCCTTTTCAAAAGTAGTTCTTCCTCCTCCATGGTACCTAACTCCACGATTCTTCTCATGCAGTTGGTTGCCCACAATAGTTAGTCATCTTCGAATGAAATTTCAAGGTAATAGAGTGAAAGGGTGGTAATTTAAAGACAGTTTCAGTCAAGGAGGCCGCAAGACGTTGTGATGGTGGTTGTATAAGGTGGTTGAAGGAGCATTGCAATGCCTTTGTCGGCAAGGACATTTGGACTCTTAGCAATCCAGACCTTACTCCTATGAACTATGTCGTATAGGGTTAACTTGAATCTAATGCCAACATACGTGTCCATTCAACAAAAATTCCCTTGATGGTTTTATTTATAAATATACCATATGACTTTTTGATCAATGTGCCTCCCTTATTCAGGTATTGCGTACAGTCAGCCATTGATGTAAACAGGGCTTTCATCAAATAATACGGAATTATAAATGTCAGTAATACTCCCAAAGAATATTCAACGCATTCGAAAAAAATGTGAGCCCTGACAACGTTTTAAATTATTTTTTTGGGGTGCAGGCCAATTCGGCATCCCAGCCCTGTACAAGAACATCAAAATTTATTAAATAAGCGTTGCCGTTACATTGGAGTATGCATAGCTTAATTATTTCCTTAAAAAAAGGATGAACCTCGCCTCGGCTAACAATACTGGGCATCCATCACATCGTCCAATCTGTCCGATAGGCAGTGTCATGTCCTGTATCAGATGGGTTCTCCCTGCGTCTGTGGGCGTGGTTGGCATTTAAACGTTTCCTTGAGAAAGGTCAGGGAAAAGAATCGAACCCGGGGCCTCTTTTACTCTCGAAAACTGAGCCAAACACTGCATCCCGTTTCCTCCTAGAGGTTAGCCTTTGGCACCGGGGTTTGAACTCACGACAACTAGGAAGAGAGTTCTTGCCACTCGTCTACTTTAGCTCCTTTTTTACATGTCTGAGTGTGAACGTACAAGTCAATTGAAGTCTTAGAGGCTGAGTAGGTCCTTTAAGATTGTTTCGTATTTAAAAAAAAGCGAAGAGGCTTGGGTCACTAATGTATAAAGAAATCTGGTGTAAAATAGCGTTTTTTGACGTGTAGACAAAGGAGAGAAGAAGTTCTGCGACAGCGTATGATTATAAGAAACTCGTGATGTTCGTTTTGCTCATCCAGAAAACTCAAGCGGGGGTTTGTCACGACCTTTAGCTTTCCCTGTATTAGCTTGTACTGCAGTTGGATAATGATGAAAGTTGCTGTCAAGATTCTAATGCCGATTTGTGACAAGGCGCGCACAGATGTATAGGCAAATAATTCTGTGGTTTCGATTCGAAAATTGCTATCCCACTCTTATCAGACACCCTGGACTCATGTGCTAATTTATGACTATGTCAAATCTAAGTTCGACACATTTAAGACCACTCTCTATTGATGCTTTTGGTTCTGATTTCCAAGGTCTTACGGACTCATCGCCTATCTAATCTTTGGCAACAGGGTCTCATCGTTGGGCAATAAGCAGGACCAAGCAAGTTATTCATTGCCTATTTAGCTGGAATCATAGTCTCATTGTGTAAACATGAGATTATCTCGACGTTATTTTTCTTTGCCATCCGCAGGAAATAGAGCAAGCTGATGCCGTAAGTAGCCAAAGTAACGATAAGGCTATCATGTTCGATGGCACTATGTCTGGCGGTTTTTGAATAGCTAGAAATTAGTTACGGGTCCCCTTTTGACATTTGGGAATAATCATCATTAAAATTAAGTCGTAACACCATTATGTCAAGTGGAACGTGGGAATGCACAAATAATGCATTTGGGAACATGTCCATGTCCACAGCAACAAAGAGAGCCAAGAGAAATTTATGATCCAACCTGCCATTGTTAGGACAAATTATTGCTCCACATTACATCATAGCCTCCTTTCATTCCTAATTCCAAATCATCCCTAAACTTGCCGGTGATTTCCGCGCCCTCTAGTGGAAAAATGTCCACACATCGAGAAAGTTATGAACGGATTAAGTGGTTGTTAAGTCATATTGGCATTTTTCAAATTTTGTCATTCCAAATGGAACTCGGGGATCGTGATCTCCTCATTGGTTCCCAGCAACGGAACAGCATTTTTCATATTAGGGCAGTTTTTGCCCTCGACGGGGGAGAACTACTTGTGCTGGTTAGGAAACCCAAACCAAGCTAGAAGCGAGACAAGCGGATAGCCAAGCCAGTTGGTTGAGCAAGAGCTGCCTCGTGACGGAACGGATGCATTGGAAGACTACTGGTATTTGGTTCAGTGGGGGCTTCGCTAAGGAGAAGGGAGAGAGGAACACAATATCTAGAAAATGCTTTTAACACCTCCCAACAATGAGCACCCGGCGACCAAATCATCCCTGGAATGCCATTGAAAATATGACGACGAGAGACGCTCGAGAACGTTAAGATTGGAACCAATGCACCTTAGGAGGGAGGTCTCCGAATAGCAACAGCGCTAAAGAGTCGATCAAATTTCCTTGCCTGCGGTTGAATGTTCCCGTTTCCGGTGACGACCGAGATTGCAAAGTTGAGGTTGGGTCGGGATAAAACGCCATCGTCAATAACATTTCTGAGCCATGGCAAACAGAATCTTCCCCGTAGAGAAATGAGCACAATAATTGGTTTCCCCCTGGGGAGATCCCTTTCGTGGCTGGAACACACATTGGTGGATTGGGTCCTATTCAAAGAACCTTCTTCCGTTTGTCCTGGGACCACTCATTGAATATTGTTGTTCTCTCTAGGGACTCGCCAACTAATTAGGTGCCAAAGACACATTTGAATTGGATGGACGGCTTATTCAAAATCGGAGCTCGGCCCGATCCAGATAGATGGAGCAACCATTCTAAGCGGCATGAATTGGGGTCGGGAAAAACTGCTGACAAGTCGATGATTTGATATATCGGAAGCAAGAGCAAACATTAGGAAGGCCATGATTAAAGAGCGCATGTTAATGACTTGGGAAATGATACCCAATTAGTCATAGTAGGGCCATTAGGCCATAATTTTAGCGTTTGCCTAGCATGCCAGGTGATGGTTGAGACTCAGGGGAAAACAAAAACCTTTCCAATTTTTATGACAAGACTCGTGATCCACTCGAGCTCCTTCAACGTGTAAAGCTACCCCTCTCTTTAGGACGAGGAGGACGAAAAGGAGAAAGACAAATAAAGGGTGTTGTCATACCAACAGAACAACCAGGACGCAATAAATTATTGCTTGCCATGATCAGATGATGCAGACTTAACCACAAGAGGCACGGGATGATTTTTTTCCCCGTCAATTCTGGGCCACACCCTCCAACTCTTGAAAGGGTTGAATTTTCTCATTTTCTTTGGCTTTTTTGATGCTAAAGACACGAAAGAAATGCTCTTCGTTCCGAGTTCGGGTCAGGAAGTGTCGACTACCAAGAAATGATGGATCGATTCCGGCAAATAAGCCGGAATATCTATTCGGTGTTCGTAGAACAGGAATTGAAAAAAGGAGAGGGAACAAGTACGTCAATTATTAATCCATGCAGTGGCATTTCAAAGACGAACATGCAATGGTGGGACTACAGATCTTATTTGGTTGCTACAAGCGTAAAACGACACGGAAAATGTGAATTCAAATTATCTCATGTTTCTTTGTAGAATGTTTTGTCAGAACAAGACCTCGTCTGACATCAAAATCGAAAGCACCGAAGTTCCTCGAAAAGATAACGAGATTTCCGAAGATGTCAAGTCCGAACCCACTCAAGAAAAAGTTGGAGAGGCGTTCCTACTGGAGGACGAAAACTCCCAGTCATCCCCTCCTTCATCCTCGCCTCGATCTCAGGAGGTCAAATTGGGCTTCTCAATTGCCAAGATCATGGGATTTGATGGACGGACACTAAATGAGGAGTCGGCCAAGGACAAAGAGGACGAGGGCGATGATGAGGATGAAGAATATGGCACTGAAGATGCTGACGAGCAATCCTCCACACGCCCCAAGATCTGGCGACCCCAGCCTTTTCGTGATTATACAATGGGGATTTTCGACCCGGCCTTGGCCCAACATTCGGTGCGACCTCCCTCTGGTGGAGTGAGCTCCTCGGCTATTAGTCTTCTACGCCAATACTCCATGTTCAATAACTTTTCCGGCTCTTGGCGACCTCCCTACTCCCCTCGAGATGGCCACCAATCTGGTCCGTCGTCGTTGTTGGCCAAGAATGAGAATGGACCGGTTCGTCGAACACCGCCGGGAGTAGTGGTTGAAGAGGAGGAAGACAAAGCCAAGCCCAAGACTTTTCCTTGTCCCGAATGTGGCAAGATCTTTAATGCTCATTACAACCTCACTCGGCACATGCCCGTCCACACAGGTGAGAACCATTCGAGCCAATCCTAACGATAGCTGAATGATGATTGGGTTCGTTCCGGCAGGAGGATTACTAATTTGGTAATTTCATGCTTCAGGAGCGCGACCATTTGTTTGCAAAGTGTGCGGTAAGGGCTTCCGACAGGCCTCGACACTTTGCCGTCACAAGATTATCCATACGGACGAAAAGCCGCACAAATGTCAGACCTGTGGTAAGGCGTTCAATCGGAGTTCCACCTTAAATACCCACATGAGGATTCACCAGGGGTATAGGCCGTTCATTTGCGAGTTCTGTGGCAAGGGGTTCCACCAAAAAGGCAATTACAAGAACCATCGCTTGACTCATTCCGGGGAGAAGGCCTACAAGTGTCACATCTGCAACAAAGCCTTCCATCAGGTGGGTGCTTCCATTCCACTCAAATCTGATAATCGTTTGGTCTATATATCTTGGCAATTTTGTTTGAAAAAAACATTCATTTCTTTATCCATGTTTTTATGCATTCCTTTTTTTCCCCTCCGCAGATGTACAATCTCACCTTTCATATGCACACCCACAACGATCAAAAGCCATTTACTTGCAAAGTTTGTCAGAAGGGGTTCTGCCGCAATTTCGACCTCAAGAAGCACGTTCGCAAGCTTCACGAGAACTATCCCGGACTCCTATTCGAGAATGGCAGCGTCGCGAGCGGAGATTCCAGTCCAAGCTCCACGGAGGGCGGGACCTCGTCTTCCTTTTATCTGGAGGAAGAAAGCAGCTTTCTCGGAGACCCCAACACCAAGCAAGCAGGAAGTCGGATTCCATCGTCGACGAGACAAGAATCCCCCCTGTTCGAAACGAGCCAGACGATCACAAGTCAGAGTCGTCACTCCTCGTCTTCATCGTTTTCCACTGCAGAGACACTAGCCACACCGTCTTCGAGGGCCCTTGAACGACAAAGCATCATGACCCTTTCGAGCCCTGGTGAGAGCTATTCTTCGCCGCCAACTTTACGACATCACCCTCTCCTGTCATCCTCCACTGCAGCAACATCAATAGTATCCTCCCCTACCCTTTCGCATGGGGAAATCAGAGGAAGGGAAGTAAGGGGAGGAGGCGGTGGTGGTGGTCTGTCACTCACAGATATCATGACGGCAAGCTCTCAACCACAATTGCAGTCTCACGCTAATCTTGGACCATCTCAACCAAGATCAACAGGGTTCTTTAACTCGGCGGCCAATTGGTTGCGAATGGCCATGGCTCACCAGCAGCCCCAGGTCTTGCCCCCACAAGCTGCCATGATGGCTGCGGCTGCGGCCGCCGCGGCTTACTCTAGTCACAATCTCTTGAAGCCCAATCCTTCTTTGGAGATGCGATCGAGTCTGCTTCCTTTGCCTCCGAATGACATCGTGTTTCCAAGTGGACCTCCGCCCAGAAGCGGGGTCCACAGCCATCATCATCACCATCATCATCAGTCTCTGCCTAGTCATATGATTCCATGAATCGCCCAACGCCGACCATCAACCTCAAGCACTCACTCACGGTTATTAATCATGCATGCATGCATTCCCAGAAAACTCTTCTCAGAGCTGCCAGAAGATTATGACCTTGGACCTTCTTCGCCGGGCTCTCTGACTCTCTTTCGTTATTCTGCCATATTCAAATGTGACCGTCAAGGAATAAAGGAAATCTTAAAATCTCATTATCCCAGCCAAGCATCCTATGTAGATGCTCTCCATCGCGTCTGGTGGGATCTGCTGACCCTCAATTGCATAGAATCTCATTTAATTTTCAAATTCCCAATGGATTTCCTGTCCGGGTCTTTGTGTCAATATCCCCTCAATGTTTACTCCCAATCTGCCATTGTGAATTATGTACTCACCGAACAGAAGATGAAACGGTAGCTCGCTCCAATGGGTCTCTCGTCGCTCACCCTCACATTCGATGGGAGGGTACCGTCAAGTACTCTCCTGCATCTGAGTTCCTTGGTAGTAGGTAGTACGTACATGGAGTGGTGGGTTGGCTCGTTCATCTTTTGGGTCGGACTGACAATTCGTACCTCTTACATCCTCCCAATATCATGTAGTGCTTTAGTGCTTTTTGAAGCGCTTTCAATTGTAAAGAAAGATCAGGCCAATTTTTCTCTACTTTGCAAATTCATCATTTTTTGGTAACGTTCAGTTTGAGCAAATTAGACGTTTGGTCGTTAATATGGTCAATAGTCAATGAAAATGATTATATGCCAAGGTGGAAATACTAATGCGTCGTAACTATCTTTGGACACTATGTTAAGAAAATGAGCTTTAGAGGCTAGTCAAAATGAAAAAAAAGCTTAGTGATCGAAGTTTGTTTGAGTTGAGAGAAGAGGATTTGAATTAAACATAGAAACAAAATTGTCATCCCAGGCAAAGTCAAGGTATAGTAAAAGAAATCAGGTTGGAAGGATGTTGGGTTGGTCAGTACCAGGATTAGCATTTTCTCGCCTCATTTGGGACACTTTGCTATAATATTGTGTGCTTTACATAAATCTTTACACCATAGTGGCAAAGACGCAGCTCAGTCCCATGATAAACTTACAATAGTAGACTAGAACGACCAGGTTTGCGTGTAATCCCGAGTGTTAATCTCCCTTTTATCCGATTAGCACGCATCATCGAGCTAAACGGGTCCGGATTTCTCAAATGCTTTTTACCTTGGACTCCGCTCCACGTACTGGACTGTACATATATATGAGAGACTGAATGCTGTCAGTCTTGGTCTTGAAGGCACTTTGAGTGATGGGGGATATCGAGGATTGACGATTGCTTCGCTCGAGCTCAGGGATCTCACAAAAACAAATCAGAGTCATTCATAACATATTCGAATGGGAATCGAAATAAAGAATTCCAGCATGTCCAGCAACTTTTCGCCGTATATCATTTTCTATGGTGACTATTCCCTTGATGTTATGATACAGAATTTGGAGAATATATGATCAATTTCAATAAATACAAGGTTGATATGATCAATTTCAATAAATACAAGGTTGATATGATCAATTTCAATAAATACAAGATTAATATGATCAATTTCAATAAATGCAAGGTTAATTCTGTCCTTGGTGTTATTCAAGTACCTGGGCTGCGACAAGTGCTACTAGGAGCATCAATGAACTAAAGAATATTGAATAGGCTGGAGGATGAATTGGATATGACAAATCTGTCATAATATCATGTGTGCCTAACTTTGATGTTCAACTCAGTTGTGTCCTGAAATTGTTCAGGTGGCATCGCCCCTGAAACTCTCTGTCAGCCTTTTATATCCTAAGGTTGGTTTGCAGTTCAGAGCGCAATTGTTGGTGGAAATTGAACCATTCACACATTTGTGAGCCAGCTCTCTCTTTCTCTCTATTATTCTCTCAATCTATCTGTTTCTCAGCGTGATTCCAACAAAGTCGTTACAAATGACTCAAACTTGGACAAATGATCTCGATGCTTATCGTAAAGCATACACATACATAGACCCACACCACTATCTACTACGTACATGTTCATGGCGGAGTTCATTGAACATGTGGGTTGGCTTCAAATCCTAATGATACACTTCTGATCAAGAGGATGTCATTTGAAATGGTGCGCGAATCCATGTTTATTGGCCGAGCAGCTGCCTCACTGACAGACAGACAAACGGCCAAAGCGCCACAAAATATTCTCATCGGACATGGAAGTTGGAATTCAAATATGCCTTGTCAACACGCGGATGACACGCGCTCATTATGATTCGAACCAGCTTGTTGCACGTCACCCACTGCACAATACTCACTCATAAGTACTGTCCTGTACATCTAAAGCACCTTAGGGTGGTACTTTGAGCCTGAAATGAGGCTCGGACACACAGAGGCCAGCGAGCAGCTCCCTTGGGGCGATGCCTGATGCGCTTCCGGTTCAATTGACACTTTCCTGTCCCCGTCTTTGTTGGTTGTCTTGTGAAATCCAATCCATTCGACATTCATGGAGGTGCATGAATTTATATGCCACCTTCTGAATGAATGGATGGATGGATGGATTGATCCAGCTTGAGGCATTCTAAACTGGATTTCTTTGCAATCTGGCTACCTTGAAAGGTCCCTAGAATCTAGATCTCCAGACTCAAATGAATCTGTGATGGACCATATGCCAAATCCAGGCAGATGTGAGTTTGTACCAAGAGTTTCTCGGAGCAGATGAAAAGGACTCCCTCTCTTTGGGCTGGATGGAGCGAGCATCAAGCCGCTCCGTCCTCAATGTGGGTGTGTCTGTGGACTCCACCCATGAAGGAGACACTTCCTATTGTTGCTTTTATTAAGATTCAAAAAGTTCAGCAGACATTTGCACACTCTTGTCATGCCATGCATGGAAATGTCAGCATGACAATACTTGGAGAGAGCACGTGCTTCCAAATTTGGCAAGCGATCTGGAGAACTGCACAAAATTCCACCTTTCTCGTTTTGTCTAGGATATATCCTACCCCATTTGCACATTGATTGGCTTCCTTTATGATCTCCCAATATTGCGTAGCTCACTCCATCCCCTCAATCGACCTCTTGATTGGTGTACTCGACTAATGGTAGTTTGATAGGATGGACAATTGTCATTTTCTCTCTTTCAGTTGGGGAACAAAACAACTTCATTTCGTTCCCACATAAGCTTGCACACTCACTCGTCACCCTCCATGTTTGTGCCAGACCCGTCAAGGCGTCACACTGAGCCTTAATGTGTGTGATTTATATGTACTATGTACTTCCGACAACTCATTTCAAGTAGTGAACAACCATGGTCGAAGTAAATTCTGGATCGACATTCAGTGAAGTCGATCAACGACAAGCATGTGGTGCAAAGCTTCCTGCTCAAAATGCCCCCCCCCCCCGGGGAATAAGGGCTTTAAACAAATAGGCTTTAGCGTTTGGCCTGCAAATGAGGCGAGAAACCGTTTTTCAAGGGCCAAACTTATGACACCAATGAAGTTAGTTTTTGCTGCAAAATTCGCTGCAGGATATGATACATTCTTTAAAGCGAATCAAGCGTTTCAAGTATCTATGTTTGGTAGAAAACATACAAGGGGAATCGATGTATGGTTGGAATTGGCGTTGAAAATATACGCTCCAGACCTCATGGTGCGCTCATTGTACAATAGCTTTGAATGACCTCCTGCTATTTCTGAAGTGGTAATGGCGTATTTTGATCAACAAATTTGTCGTCTGTTGGGCATTTCAGGCAAGATGTGACACATTTTAAGCTGGTTACGTTGGCACAAAGTCTCGGCAATGTGATGGGAGAAAACAGAACTTGAATTACACGGGGGAATTTGATCGCAAGGTTTGGTGATGTTGTTCCCTCCAAGTCCGACCAAACTTCAGGCTTATTCATAGAACTTTATTGCGATGTAAAGAAACGTCAATTTGGTTTCGACGAGATGCAAAAGTAAGGAAAATTCTCCCCACACAGAGAGCACATACAAGAATCGGTGAGACTAGAATGGTACTCTTTCCTGTTACAAGTCAAATGATGTAAGATTTTTATCCCATTAAGGTGATACTTCACTAAATGAATGGATCTTTTGTTTGAAATATGGCTAAAAGTTGAAGCTCTCCTGTCAACATGTTACATTAATGAGCATCGATATTAAAGTTTGACGTAATTGCTAAAATTTGTTGCTTTAAGGCATTTCTTTCATGGTAGATTAAATAGCTTAAAATGGTTAAGTCATCATAAATATATGCCACGACAAAAAGGAAACTCCTAGCAGTTTAAGACGCAAAACACTATATATTTCCATTAACAATATATAAATCTAGTGAAGTAAAAAGGTTTTTTTCTACTTGAACTGTCTAAAATTTCATTTCTGGTAAAGGAATCCCGCAAAAATGGCTACGTTGTAACATCGAGTTCTCTCTTTTGAAAAGTTATTATAAAAAATGATTTCTTGATTTATTGGTTTTTTCTCCCTGAATTGAAACAATTTTCAACAACGTTGCAAAAAAACGATAAAATATTTAATGCATTTTCCAAAAGATTCAACCTCTTTTTGAATACTCGCTGAGAATTTGTATAAAGTATTTTGACAATTTCTGCACTTAATATTATTTGATAAGTGTGTTTATTGCGTCATATTTTCACGTCATTAGGACACAATTACTTTTCATACTTATGTTATTGTATATACACGATCTCTGGATTGGAGCTCGATGCTGCCGCTTAGGGCGCTTGGTCCTCTAGAGCTGGTTAGGTGAGGCCTGGGATCGAACCCATGAAACCGAGTGTAGCAAGCCCGGTATGACGCGTTAGTCAACTGCGTCATTCCATCTTATCATTCAAGTATTTTACATTTAAAACTTCAATCTTTTCCTAGTGCCTACAAATGATTGTTAAGGTTCTCCAACAATGACACAAAGAGCGACGATGGAAAAACAGAATTAAATATTTTCAAGTGCATAGAGTTTCCCTGCTAGATACCTTTGCCTTAAGTACAGACGCCTGCCTCTGCCACTCTGACTTTTCAGCATGAAAGGGGAAGGCTGACTCCTGCTTAAATCTGCGTGCCTCGAGTTCTTGGCTGACATGTGCACCTATAAGTTACTTTCAACGTTCTACAGCATGGTACAAGCTAACTATGAAAAAAAAATCAAATGGTTATCTGACACGGAAACTTAATGCCTGACAAAGTAATAGTTTAAAGTATTTCGCTAACATTGAATAGAAAGATTTTTAATCATAATCATGTAAATTGGGGTCTTAAAGTAGCCTTGACTTAAATACTTAATCGTAAAAACAGGCATTAACAACTTAGGCACATGATTGCCAACCCCTTAGTCAATCATTATCATTCAAGCACGGAGATGATGTTGTGGTTTATGTACACGAGTTTGGTTAAAACCTTATCATGAGCAACGATTTCAGCTGTACCGAATATGTCGATCACTTTTATTTCCACCCTCAAGTTAATTACGTCTCTTGTACCTTTTTATTTCTCGCTTCATCTTATTTACATCTCTAACTATCATGCGAAGCACCTTATTGTAACCTTTCGTCATGTCATTACAATTATGAATATCTTAAACAAAAATTGATATAGTATATGATATGTAGCACAAAAACGGATTATGTAGCATTGTAGTCCCTGCTTTATGTAAAAGAAGTGTGGAGAGTTGGGCAATCTTGTGCAAGAAACGCAATCACGCCAAATGAAGATTTCCCACCTACCGATTGCTAGACAAAAATCCAACGGAATTTGATTGAGGATATGTAAACAATAAAACAGTGGGAACATAACAAATTTGAAACCACAGACGCCTTCAAAGTTTGTGAGGGTCCAGTACAATTTTCACCAGAACTTATCTTTTCGGGAAACGTTGCTTGAAGATAGAAATATTGGCAATTGATGTTAAAATTGTCTAAAGCTTTGGTCGCATCAGAGGGTAGAAACAATAACGTGTAGTTTTGGGCTGTTTCGGGTCGTTACAATTACACGATTTTAAAATGTAATGGGATTTCTTTTATTTTTACGGATTTCCTCCCCGCTACTGGGAATCGAATTCCTAGAAGTTCAAGACGAAAAATGTATTTATTTTTCTCCACTTTTACTTTCATATATTATTTGATCGACCAACGAATTGGAGTTGGCTGATCTGGCTAATCCTTGAATCTAAGATTGATCGGGAATTTGTGTCAAAAACTTGTCCAAGTCTGACTTAAATCCTGCTACTGGATCAACGCCTACATACGCCTTATGAATATTTGAAGACGGCAAATTGAACAATGCAGGAGCCCGAGAAAGAAGAGAGGTGGACTTCATTGTTCGAACTAAATCCTTCATGGAGGAAACGTAGCCAATATCTTTAACTCCATTATCTAGGTGTTGATCCAGGAGCAGGATTTAAGTGAGACTTCAACAAGATTTTGACAAAAATTCCTATCAGCCCTCTATTCAAGGGTTAGCCAGATCTACCAACTCTAATTCGTTGTTCGATCAAATAACATATGAAAATAAAAGTTGAGCAAAACAAATACATTTTTCGTCTTGAACTGCTGTGATTCCAATCCTTTTAGCGGTAAAGAAGTCTGCAAAAACAAACAAACAAAAACAGTTCAGGGTCTCTAGGCCGCAGAAAATCCATTGGCAAGTTGGCAAGCAAAGCAACTAGCCCTTGCCTACAATCAAAGGGGGAAAACGATTTAGCTCCCAGCTAAATCAGCTTTTGACAATAGTCCTTTGAGAAGACACACTCTGCAAATATATGATCTAATATTTTCCACCTTTTATTGAGGAGATGTAAGTTTTCTCTCTAATTACTATGCCTCAAACAGTGGCCCAGAGTTGCCCTGACCAAGAGCAGAGTGTTTGCTTGGGAAGGCATTCATAGTCGATATTTCTGAAGGGCAATGAGGCAATGGTGCAGTAAATGTTCAGGTTCCAATATACTGTGGAATATGCCATCTTGAACTCAAATTTAGATTGGCGAACAGGATGAGGGTCGTGCGTTGCACATTCAAGGCAGATATATAAATCAATAATACAATGGTAGTTTTAATCTACAGTACCACTGTTCATTGTATTCTACGGGACCAGTTTGAAAGGCGTCCAAGTTGTAGGTAACCAAAAAGACTGTAAAACTAGAGGTTGCTTCCTTGAGAATACATAGTGGAGGTTGCGTACTTGAGGTTGCGTGGTTTTATTGTTATCTTTACCTTGAGTACCTAGGGAGATCAGTTACGAGCATTGAAAACAAAAGAAAAGTACATGTAGTGGGTTGGTTATCCATGGGTATGAGAAAAAAATCTTTTGCAGATCCTCTTCAATAGTAAACATGCCCTCCCAATCAAACGTCGACGATCCTCAGGTCCTGGGAGCAGCCCAGCCCACCGAATTTGTCGACGACCTTATGGATCTTGGGACCGACCCTGGCGATTCAAACGATCCCGGAGAAGAGTCCCAAGAACATTGGAATCTAGTCGCTCAGTCAATCGCCGACCAAAATCAGACTCCTGGAGCCAAGACGATGGACGGGGTCGATGACCTGAACGAAAATGCGACCAACGTGGACAACCCACTCGACCTCAAATTCACTCCTCCATCTTGGTCCCCAATATTCCATTGCCAAAAATGCAGGAAAACCTTCGCCTCTCGTTTTGGATGCCGTGCGCACGTGAGAAAAAATGCTTGCTCAAAGGTGAGAATTTTTTGAGCCCAATGAATGATCGATACTTTTGTACAGTTTCACTAATGGAACTGGAATAAGTGGAAAACATTAATTTACCTGTTGAACCCGGATAGGTATCCCATTGCCCAGGAAAGCATGATCATCGGTGGGTTGAGCTGGATGTTGAGACCATGGCCATTGCCCTGGAGTGGTTCCATTCCCAAGAACTGGATCGATTTTTCTTCAAAGAATCGTCTCGGCCTTCACTCAGAATATTTCGATGCTCTCAAAGAAGCCGCAAATCGTCTTCCCCAATTAAAAAAACCAAGAAGATATATGATTGTTCGGCTAAGTAAGTATTCCATTTGTCTCCTTATCTTTCCTGTCAAATCAGTTCTCCATGGCTCTGTTTGATTCGCTTTTTGAACATGGTTTGTTTTATATGGTTCTTAGGATCGTTTTTCGTCAAGCCACCTTGTGCCAATGTGAGGATACGATTACTGAAATCTGCCGAAATGGAAAACCCATGGTCCTAATCTATGGGTGCCTAACACATTCCCATCCCATCGACCGGAAAAACATTCGTTTGTCGAAAGTTACGAAAAACCAGGCTCTCAAACTATTGCAATCTGGGCTGGAGCATGGAGATATCATCGAAAAATATTTTGCGCCCAATGATGATGATCCCGATCGCAAGCCCGTAATTCCAGCCGATCTTTATCGTATAAGAAGGACAGCTGGTCTACGTGGTAAGAGAACATCGAGGGATCACTTTGGGACGAAAGGCATGGTCATATTTGGGGACCAATTACAGGGCTCCAAAACTCTCGGAGCCGCCAGTCACAAATTGACAGGGTTTGAGTTACGACTATACAAGTAATGACGTTACTTGTAACGCGTTGCTTTTTGAGTAACGCTAACAGTAACGCGTTACTTTATTTCGGTAACGGTTTAAGCCCTGCAAATTGAATTTCAAACAGTGTCATAGAACCATTGAGTGTCTTTAAGCCTAATATAAATATTCGGCGTATCTGTCTAGGATTGGAAAATGTGGACCAGGTCTTTATTCGCAAAAAACTTAAGGGGAAAGAGAGAATGCGGAATATGGGATATTCAAAAATCCAAACAGATTATTCTGCCTGTCACCCAGGAAAAGAGGAAATGCAGAAATATCTTGTGGAACAAAAGCCTGGAGGATTTGACATCATTCGGAAAGGCCCTGATGGCGAGGAAGTCGGAAGATATCGCATGATGCCTAATCGATTTCTATGCAACAAGACGTTATGTCAAGTTCGATGCTTGAATTGCCCCCCAAAATGCATCTGTGCACACGATTACACATGCCAGTGCCCAGAATATGCTCATCGGTAAGAGAAGATATATTATTTCTAATTATGACCGGAAAATTAGTTTCTTGTCCATTCCTATTTCAATTTAGCAATTTCTGCAACCATGGTCATGTTTTGGCAATGCTGTCCAATGCCTCCTCACCAACATCAAAGCACCAACCTAACGACGACCAAAGCCAATTGGACGACAGTTACCGCGGTAGTGGACGGAGCAAGGACAATTGCTCAAACATTGCGGTAAAGTGGCATTGTTAACCAAAAAGTTAAATTGATTAGTCCGTTAGTTGTGAACTAATGACTTGTAAAACTTAAGAATTTCGCAATGCCTTAAAATCTGTCTCACGGAATATTGTTCCGACGATTTATTTCTTGTAATTGTTTTGGGTTTTGGGTCGTGCATTCGCCTTCACAACTTTTAGAGATTTCTTGAGGCTTTGGTTATCAAACTCAATATACTGAGAAATTCTCGAGTTTGACAAGTCAAAAGTCAACCAATGATAGATGCTAGTCGCTGATCATTACTTTGACCAAACAATATGTCTTATCATGTCAAAAACAAATATTTTTAATTAAACCAATCTCATCAGGATCAACAAGTATGATATACAACCCCCAAAATGATCCCTGAATATTCATGTTTTAGGATCACTATCCTGTTCAACCCGTTGATCAAGAGTTCGTCAAGATTCAAAAAAGGTTTCGCCAAATTGAAGGAGCGTTCTCATCAAGTGACATCAAAGATGATGAGAAGCTCATGATTGTCAATTCTTTGCTCCATGTCCCAATCAATGACGTAGAAATCCCCCTGCGATTTTCCAACAATGCAAATAGCTTTTTATAAACTCGATCGAAAGTGCTCCCATTCCCTTTGTCTTTGTTTTCTCGAAAAAAAAAACCAAATCCTCGTAATTGAGCACTTTTGTTTAAAAATGTCTTGTTTTGTCGTTTTAGAAAGGCAATGTTTGATGTGTGAACGCGAAGTGTCAAATGTATATTTTTCAGTATATTTTATTTGTAACTCAATTGACCTCGGCCAATATTTTGTCATGCCGAGCGTTGGTATTTTCTGCAAATGAATGAATAATAAGGGACAAAAAATTAGTTGTTAGAACAGGTTTGTGAGCGTAATTGCATGTTCATCGATTGGAGAGTAGAGGTAAACAAAAGTTGCAGTTCATGTTGGTGGGTTGATTTTGAGGTATTTCATTCATATCGTCCGAGAATTATCACTCCCACAAACATTTGCTGGTCAGTCAGAATCAGATTTCGAAGAACGAGGTGATTTTGAAGGATATCTGAAATTCATAAACGAGGTGGATAACAATAGCATCAAAACAATACAAGATTCGCAAGATATGATTGAAACCTGATCCTAAAATATAAGACACACCTTACTTTTGTATCTTTTTCTGCTGTGATGGCGTTATTGGACTCTCTAGATTTAATCACAACAAAAACAAGGATGCCTTTTGCGCAGGTTGAGAGCAAAATGAGCATCCTCTAGAGCCTGACCATAAAAGAGGAGGCTCTATCTTGTACTGATGGGGATCAAACAAAAAATCACCGGAGGTTGCAACTAGGGCTACCAATTTACATTTTCAATGGCATACGGCATCGCTAGCGGAATGTCGAAGACCCGTTGAGTTATCACAAAAAGTAACCCTGATTTTTCTTCGATCAAACCAGGGTCACCTTTTTGGTCAAGCCTAATATTCTACGATACGTTAGAAACGGGCCGTGCTTTGACTTTCCTAGCTTTCTGGCGATCCTGATTTTGAAAATTTGTTTGATCCCATCACTAATGATGAAACAAGGATCGATCAAAACTACTGATGTAACCCACTTGCACTGCGCAGGCAGATTGCCGGCACATATAAATCCAGTACTGCTGAGATTGGTTCCGGATG
>NC_081448.1:4019023-4073122 GCF_007210705.1 Tigriopus californicus
ACACATGCCAGTGCCCAGAATATGCTCATCGGTAAGAGAAGATATATTATTTCTAATTATGACCGGAAAATTAGTTTCTTGTGAATTCCTTTTTCAATTTAGCAATTTCTGCAACCATGGTCATGTTTTGGCAATGCTGTCCAATGCCTCCTCACCAACATCAAAGCACCAACCTAACGACGACCAAAGCCAATTGGACGACAGTTACCGCGGTAGTGGACGGAGCAAGGACAATTGCTCAAACATTGCGGTAAAGTGGCATTGTTAACCAAAAAGTTAAATTGATTTAGTCCGTTAGTTGTGAACTAATGACTTGTAAAACTTAAGAATTTCGCAATGCCTTAAAATCTGTCTCACGGAATATTGTTCCGACGATTTTTTCTTGTAATTGTTTTGGGTTTTGGGTCGTGACATTCGCCTTCACAACTTTTAGAGATTTCTTGAGGCTTTGGTTATCAAACTCAATATCTGAGAAATTCTCGAGTTTGACAAGTCAAAAGTCAACCAATGATAGATGCTAGTCGCTGATCATTACTTTGACCAAACAATATGTCTTATCATGTCAAAAACAAATATTTTTAATTAACAACATCTCATCAGGATCAACAAGTATGATATACAACCCCCAAAATGATCCCTGAATATTCATGTTTTAGGATCACTATCCTGTTCAACCCGTTGATCAAGAGTTCGTCAAGATTCAAAAAAGGTTTCGCCAAATTGAAGGAGCGTTCTCATCAAGTGACATCAAAGATGATGAGAAGCTCATGATTGTCAATTCTTTGCTCCATGTCCCAATCAATGACGTAGAAATCCCCCTGCGATTTTCCAACAATGCAAATAGCTTTTTATAAACTCGATCGAAAGTGCTCCCATTCCCTTTGTCTTTGTTTTCTCGAAAAAAAAACAAATCCTCGTAATTGAGCACTTTTGTTTAAAAATGTCTTGTTTTGTCGTTTTAGAAAAGCAATGTTTGATGTGTGAACGCGAAGTGTCAAATGTATATTTTTCAGTATATTTATTTGTAACTCAATTGACCTCGGCCAATATTTTGTCATGCCGAGCGTTGGTATTTTCTGCAATGAATGAATAATAAGGACAAAAAATTAGTTGTAGAACAGGTTTGTGAGCGTAATGCTATTTTCGATTGGAGAGTAGAGGTAAACAAAAGTTGCAGTTCATGTTGGTGGGTTGATTTTGAGGTTTTCATTCATATCGTCCGAGAATTATCACTCCCACAAACATATTCGATCGTATGGAAGAAACGAGTGTGATTTGAAGGATATCTGAAATTCATAAACGAGGTGGATAACAATAGCATCAAAACAATACAAGATTCGCAAGATATGATTGAAACCTGATCCTAAAATAAAGACACACCTTACTTTTGTATCTTTTCTCTGTGATGGCGTTATGGACTCTCTAGATTTAATCACAACAACAGGATGCCTTTTGCGCAGGTGAGAGCAAAATGAGCATCCTCTAGAGCCTGACCATAAAAGAGGAGGTCTCTATCATGGGATAAAAAAAATCACCGGAGGTTGCAACTAGGGCTACCAATTTACATTTTCAATGGCATACGGCATCGCTAGCGGAATGTCGAAGACCCGTTGAGTTATCACAAAAAGTAACCCTGATTTTTCTTCGATCAAACCAGGGTCACCTTTTTGGTCAAGCCTAATATTCTACGATACGTTAGAAACGGCCGTGCTTTGACTTTCCTAGCTTTCTGGCGATCCTGATTTTGAAAATTGTTTGATCCCATCACTACTATCTTGGTCCTTGATCATCATTGAAAAGGGCCTTCTGTTGAAAATTGAAGATACCAATATCTTCCAAATGGAATTAAATGTATTTACTGCGAGAAGCATGTCTCATTGGATATGTGTATATAAGTGGTACATGAATTTCAATTCAATTGTGTTCGCTCAGGCGATTTGGAGCCCATTATAGGATCAAAGGTTGCCATTCGAGGCAAATATCCGCTGTAGAAGCAGGGTTTGGGTGGTGGGGAGACCTGGGATCGAACCCATGAACCCGAGGTCAACTCGTTCACGCATTAGTCAAATGCGCTACAACCATCTCCTTATTATTTAAATATTGATAAGTTTTTTTTTTTATTATAAGGATGGATTTATAGGGGATGTCAAGTAAAGGATATTCAAGGAAAAATGTCGTCCGGCACCCTGATTTTGGGCATTTTGGGGAGAGAGAACTAAGACAAACATCACAATCAACACGCACCATTTGTCCATTAAAGTTTCAATAATCGAGTGATTTTGAGCGAGTTGTGTTACAAAACCCTACTAAATGAGCATGTTTTGTGTTAATCAGTGAACGCACTATCAAATTGGCGCAATACCGCAATGCTAATTGCCTAGACAAGCATGTAAAATGAAAAAAATGTCAAAATCCAATGCATGCACAGTGCGGGTTGGCTGAGCATGATGTCTTCGATTTTATTCCATGGAATAACGTCAGTTGTCCATGAACACGTTTACTTGACTAGCCCTATTGGATATTCTTTGCAGGAATTATCATTTGACTTTATCTTAAAAGGCTATGGGGACGTTTAGGCAAGCTCTGGCAGGTTCGTTTTTTTGCTGGTACCAGAGTCAGTGATGAAAGTTTGGGGCTTCAAACACGTTTTTGAGGAGCTGACCCTTTTTTCGCATTGCTATATGAGGAAAGGTCAGCTTCGATAAAACCAGTTTGAAACGCCAATTTTGCATCACTGGCATTGGCAGGCAAGTTTGTTTGCTGGTACCAGTGCTTGCCTAAATGTCCGAATTGCCAAACAAGCCCTGCTTCCACATTTGCCAAGCCAGCCTCGATCATCTGTTGTTTGGAAGAAAGGAAAAAGAAAGAGAATGCCCTAAGACCCACCTTGGAAAGGGGCAGTCTAGTCAACTGAGGCTTTTGCTTGAGCTCTTTGACAATGATTTGCCGCTTCTCTTCGCCATTCGGCTGGAAGCATTACCGTCAAAAGTTAAAGAGGACGCATGAAGTTCAGTTCTTAGAGGACGCTACTTTCCGTTTCTAGAGAGTCAATATTTTAAGTTAGAGAAATATGCCCATAGTTACTGGGAAGCAACTTATCTCCCCCTTTGAAAATTGGAACAACATGGGCTAACTTCAGGGAGTATGGAAACTTGCCCTGTTTCAAGATGCACCGCATGAAGTACGAGAAAACAGGGTCAAGAACCTGAGAGCGTCTCATCAGAAACTGAGTTGTTATACGATCAGGACCAAGAAAACTTGAAAGGCTCAAGTTCCTAATGGCCTCTAGAGCATCTTGATCTGCGCATAATAGATCATCTAATGTCTCAACTTAACTAGCCTCGCCAATATCAGCAAATTGATTCCTCATTAGAGCTATGAGTTGTTCCTCGTTGAGAAATAGTTGAATTGAGTAATTCATTGCTCAGTTCAACCTTCAATATTGAAAATTTTACGGCATTACTCGTTTCGATTACTTTTCCTAACATCCAAAAGATACAAATTTCAGGACTAACACTTCAAGTTTCCTCCAGTTGCTACTGGAAAAAGCGCAAAAATGAACAAGGAAAACGTAGTTTTGGCCTTTTGGGCCGGGGACGTTACGATTTTTGAGAACACCATTTTGAGTTGTAATAGGATTACAATTCCTTTTTCGAAAAAAGGAAAATTTAACTGTAATTTCATTACTTCTGCTTTGGAAATGATGTTAATATTCATGTTTCACAATTGACAGTGAGAGGGCCATGATAGCTGAGTGGTCTAATGTACATGATAGAGGCTTGACATGGTTTGTCAAAGGGAGGGGGTTCGAATCTCGCCTTCAGAGGAAATATTCATATCTATGTTCTTAAGGGGATTAAATGGTCGAGTGGTTTGGGAGTGGTCATGGTGGACAGGGCAAAACTCATGCATGTCCAGAACCGGAGTTACTTCAAGTATCATTATTGTTCCAGGTAACTACAGGAAGTTTTGTTCAGTCGCCAGTGTGAGAAGAATGACAATAGTATCATATCTTATGATTGCTCAATTGAATAAAGCCATGGTGAAAGTAAATACATGCGTAAGCAATCTTTGTCTAGTTCGTGCCGTGGTTGAAAGAAATCGGACAAATTACTCACGTGTGCTCCATACTATATTGGAATGAAATTCTTTCAAACCAAATTCTTTCTTAGAATCTGTGCCGTACTTAGAAGTTGATTGTCATTATGCAAGTTGTTACTTTAAACTTTGGATTTAACAAAACAGGGCAAAATTATCAATATGATGCAAACTGCAAGGTTTGTGACAAGGTTCTTCATCTACATTTTTCTTCCCGTCGAGTTTGGTGCATGAACAATTTAAGATATATAGCTTGGTGGATAAATAACCTCCTCGCCAGCACAAAGGAAGTTAATGAGGGTGAAGTATGAGCACTATTTGTAGATGCATTTTTCATTTGAATATCGGATTCGTTACCTTTTATCTAATTTCATAAACATTGAACAAGGAAAATTTGCCAGCCTACATTTAGATAGATTTTAAGCCGTACTGAGTACTGATATCATAAAAACGCACTCAATTGTCTGTGAAATTGTGGCTAGAAAATGGCTTTTAATAACTTCTCATCCCTGCTCCTTATAGATCTTGATGAAGTTGAAGTTTATCCCAATTTACGTGTGTGACCCTGTAGATACAGAGCCCTTCTCAATCCATTCCTATCTAATCAAAAACAAAACGCGCATGTAAGGGAAGGGAAAAAACAGTCCGTGATCTTCTTTGGATGAATCATGGTGGTGATGATTCCATAGCGCAATGCTCCAAATTGATAATCACGCAGCTAAAGTATCAAAATCGGACTCGGAAAGTCCGTTTGAGAATTGGGCAAGAGCGGAAGGAAGAACTGGGGAAGAGGTTAGGAAGCAGCACAAGAAAGAGGAGCTATAGGTGCTCTAGGCATAGATACGCGAGGTTGAGTATACAGGGTGACAACAATGACTTAGGGCACTTTGAAGTGGCTTTAACTCTTCATCTATTGAGATTTCAGAGGTGACTCTGTTATGTTAAATCATTAAATATATACCCTGCTACAATTCACATTAAAAGTTTATTCGACGTATCCACCTCTGGCAGAAATTACAGCCTTCACACGTTTTCGCGCTGCAGTACAAGAAGCACGAATGGTTTCCTTGTCAACATTTTCCCATTCTGTCAATAAGGCTGCCTTGAGATCTTCAATGATTTTGTACAACCATACCCCAACCTTCCTCTCCAGAATTGACTAGATACAAAAGTTGATTACATGGCTAACATGTCTAAGTAAATGTGCTGGTTAACTTTAATACCCTCTGGAATGAAGACCAAAGAGGTTTTCTTGCAGCAATCAGTTACACCAGCCCACACCATCACAGATGCTGGTTTTTGCCGCCTGAATATTGTTCTCTCTTTCACAGGAACACTCTGAATGTTCCGGGCCAAAATCCGATCATTTTGACCATTGAAAGCAACTTCAACAGTGAAAAGCTTTTCATCTGTCCAAATCACAGAAATGTCCGTGCCCTCTTGAAACCACTTCTTGAGTTTTCTTGCTCTGGAGAGCCTCATATGGATAACAGTTGAACTCAAGATCTGTCTCTTTTGCATATGGTAGGCAGTCATGTGCAAGTCCTCTTTGACCACCTTTTGCATAACTTCCCGGTTCACACCTGCCTGGCGAGCCATTTGTTAAATGGACCTCTTGCTGTTTCGACAAATTTTCATTCGGGTGGTTTTTACTACTTTTGGTGTCCTCACCGACCTGGGACGACCAGATTTTGGCTTGTTCTCAAAACTGTTGAACTGTTCGAACCTTTTAATAGTATATGACACAATTGATTTTGACACTTTCATGACTTCCAAAGTCTTTGCAATCTTCCTGCAACTGTGGCCTTCCTTATAAAGTTTTATGATGGCCTCACGTTTTTCTATTTTGCGACAAATCTAGACACTATACAAATCACAAAGTCAACATAAACAACAATTAGAGGTAACTGGAGGATATCCTTTTTGCATATGGCGGGAAGGTTGAATTATGGAGTGGCATTTGAAGCTACTTTTGGATGCCCTAAAACGTAGTTGTCACCCTGTACGTCATCAAATTCGACCAATCTGATTGGCTGCCAATTGTCAACGAACATGAGTTTTCTTTGGAAACCTTCTCAACTGGGAGTCAATTGCTTCTAAAAAGAGGTCACACGTTTGCATTGCATAATAGGGCAACGCCTTGAATGATTTATGACTAATTTGATTGACAATGGATTTAGGAGTTATAATATGATTTATGGAGTCATGATAGAACTCTTTGTTATACAGCGCATCAGTTCAAAATCTGTTTGGAAACTTTTTTGTTCTACTGATTGTTTATATTTTTGAAGTGGAGCCACTTGTCAAACCTCGTCCTTAGTGGCCAACACTCGTCTACCCGTGACGTTATGCCCAAGAACAATAAACTTGTAACTTTTGGGGAGGTACAATATTGTTATCACACAGTGGCCTAGGTTCGCCAATTGCCTTGTCCATGGAGCTCCATGCCTTGTCCAACCCTCTTGTTAAAAGATTCCGGACATGGTTTGTTTTGTTTTGTTTGTTACGAAGTCAGAGGGCAGCTCTCTCGCTCGGCCTGCCATCTGATTTTGGTCGTCCCAATTGAGGGATATTCTCGCTTCGTAGTTACTTTTACCGGACTTTATCGGAGGAATATTAAATGAATAATTCATGGCTCAACTACAGTGAAATTTGCAACCTATATAGAACCAAGCCTGTGATTTATTGGCATGAATATAGGAATCATTGCCGACTTGTATTGGACCCAAGATTGTCTTACTCATGGGACTTCATTTCTTAACTTTTATCTTTTTAAACCTTTACCTTCTCTTGATAAAGGTGCAAGTGAGCTATTGAAACGGTGAACTTTTATTAACGAGTTCGAAGGGAAACATCTTAGCTCGAGTCAGGAAAAACGAGTTCCTCCAGCAATGGTTCTGTGAGGTAGTTGATAGAACCTGTTCGGCAGTGAAATATAAGTGAAGATACGAAGATAGATAAGGAGAAGTACGTTCTTAATAGATTATATATCCTAACACCTTCATACTTCCCTGAATGCGTTCCATCAAATAAGTAAATGCATACGTACGTAAAAGAACATGGTGTCGATTACAAGCAGAGCATGGAGACCTCCGTTTTGAAACGGCTAGTTCACTGCAATTAGATAAGGGAAAAAAAGTGAAAGTGGCAAACCAAGGGCGAAATTTAATCGGACTAGAAGGAGTCAGAATAATATATGACAAACTACAAATGATAAAGTAGGCTCTGTTTTTACATGGTGGAAAATAGCCGTATAAAGAAAAAATGAATAGGTAATAGTGCTAAAATGCGCTCGAAAAGCATTTCAGCACGGTCATCCAATTGATTGATCTTTTGAAAAGCTTTACTGCAACAGCAAAACTAAAATCTTTTGCCTTTTCATGCCCACTTGTTTGAAGAGAAGCTCAAGCAAACAATGCTCTTTTGTCTTCAAACTTGTAAGCAAAAAATGCAAATTGTGAAAGGTGTCCAATATGAAGGTTGTAATGCTTTATCAAGTGTTGGCGGAAAAAATCAAACAGATCTTGCTACTTTTTAGACATATGAGTGATTGATTTGGGCTAGATTTAATGGTATTCTATAAGAGTTTGCAGCATAGAAAGGTGCCAAGATGCATTCATATACTTCCTTCATAGCTTGATAAGGCTATTTTACCACGATGACAAATAACGCAAGGCAGACAAAAAGAGACAATTGCATTCAAGAGTCAAGATCAACCATAGCGACTCTCTTCAAGCCTTATTTTTGTTAAGTTCATACATAGAAAGCAACTGCCATTAAGTAAACAGCAACTTATTGCAGTAGAAATTCTGCTATATTCTCAGAAATTCATGGTTATTATCTATGTGGTCAATTAAAAGCATAAGCTTTCCACGAAACGAGTTAAGATTGCCGATATCAAGCTGTGCCCATGAATTGTCTCTTCTTGTCGCGTTTGGTGGATAAAGAATTGAAGATTAGGTAGCAGCCATAGGAGCAAACAACTTACATATACGTCAGTACAAAGGAAGGTGATTAAATATAGGTATGATGACTATCTGGAGATGCATTTGAACACCAGATTTGTAATCTTTTATCATAAACATTGAGTTCAGAATATTTGCTAGCCTAAACTTGAATAGATTTTAAGCCGTACTGAATAGTGATGGGATTAAAAGGCACTCAAGTGAGTCTGAAATTGTGGCCGACATTGTGCCAAAGCAACATAAATATAAAGCGATGCCAAATCGGCCCATATTTGAAGATTATTGCTGGTGTTTGCAAGCAGTTGGAGTCGGATTTCCGGTCTTTGTGACTATGCATTCAATTCACTTTGATCCAAAATTTTAAGCCAGTATTGTAATAGTCCAGGATCACCTGATTGAACAGAAATAAAGCTGCAAAAGCAATGCAATCGTGACTCAAAACGGTGATTGTCGGCTCCTCGATCGAAAAAGTACTGAGACTAACCAGGTTGACCATGTTACTCCATTAGATCAAAGCCAGCCTCAATGGACTTGTACTTGAGTTATACATGGGGTGCTAATTTGAAAATAAAGATTAGGAACGAAATTCAAAATTATTAATGCTCTCTGTATTCCTATCGTAATAGGGCCCTCTTTTAGGGAAATTCTGTAAAAACGATTTGACGAATTACGTTTTTTTTATAGTTATTTGAATTATATTTAGATATAAACTTAAATAGTCATGATTAATTTCAGTTTCAGTTTCAAATTAATTTCAGTTGGTCGATCTAGCTCTCTCATTCCCACATTGTTCCAGCTTGCCTTACTTGTCATAAGCCCACGATATTGAGGCTTTTCCTGAAAACGCAGCTAGAGGGCCCTTCACTTTACACACAAAAAGAGCAAACATAAAAATGTTTCCTTTTTAGCCCAAGTATCTTCACCCTGGGAAAAAGTTGAGATAAAGTAAGCAGAGCAACCAAATTTGATCTTAAGGCTGCATGGTTTAGGGTATTCATTTCAGGTTCCAAGGCAAGAGAAAATGTCCAGGACTTTTGATTTCAAAGATTTCAAAGGAATGAATTATCATGAAACTTCGGTCATTAGTTCAATATTTTGTAAAATTGGTTGCATGTTGTCATTCAACGTGCTTTTTGCATTCAAACAAGCTCATATCTTACCGAGGGTGAGGTGATAATAGGGCTTGTCAAGTGAACGCGTTCATGAACAACTGACGTTATTCCATGGAGTA
Organism: Tigriopus californicus; assembly: GCF_007210705.1. Classification (NCBI taxonomy): domain Eukaryota; kingdom Metazoa; phylum Arthropoda; class Copepoda; order Harpacticoida; family Harpacticidae; genus Tigriopus; species Tigriopus californicus. Next base: position 4,028,318 of record NC_081448.1, read on the forward strand.
AAATCAAAGGCAACATGCCCAGCCAAACTGTGACTGTGCGTGCATTCAATTTTGACATTTATTTCATTTCATCTGTTTGTCTAGGCAAATAGCTTTGTGATATTGAGCCAATTTGATAGTGCGTTCATCATTTAACACCAAACATCTTCATTTTGTAACACAGCTCACTCAATATTACTAGATTATTGAAAATTCAATGGCCGGATAGTTCTTGTTGACTGTGATGCTTGTCTTTGTCCTCCCTCCCCAAAATGCCCAAAATCAGGGTGCCGGAACACATTTTTCCTTGAAATTCCCTCACCTGACATGCCCTATTAATGTTGGCCATGATGACGACGCGGAAATATCCCCCAATAGGGACACCCATTATCAAATGACCCCTATTGGACTACGTCACAAACAAATAAGCAATCAAACAAATGTGGTTTGTTTAAATAAAATGTATTTGGGGATTAACAAAAAAGGGATTTGATTGAAATTTTGTGTTGGATTGAATTGGATTGATTGTGTCGGACTGGGGATTGCACCTCATCTTGGGCACATCTTGGGCAATGGGCATATTCATCTCAATTTACGAAAACAAAAAGTGGCTAAACCAACCCAGTATTGAAATCGACTTTTCGCATGGAGAAGATTTGCTTTCAAACCAATTTTCTTCAATGAAAAACCCTTGGGTACATTACTAGTTACTGTAGCAAGTTTTCGGCATATTTCTAGTAAAATAAGACTGTTTCATTGTAGGCTTTATGTGACATCGGAGTAATGGCTAAAATGTAAGCTGCTTTTTGAAGAGGCAAATACATTGAAGGCAGAAAAAGATAAGGCAACAAAGGGAATGTATATATGTAGCCACATCTATCGGACATTACTAGTATGTCTGAAATTTCTGAATTGTGTTGTCCTATAATCTAGGATTAATCATGCAATACGCTCGTTTTTTGGTCGCTGTATTCTTCTTTGTAAGTGAAGTGATTTGCCTTTCGAATTTGCTTTGGCTTCCAGAAGAAAATTAACCCATTTCCACCCATTCAGATTGGTCTGTCCCACGTTGCGGGTCATGGTCGGCTTCGTGTTCCATCCGGTCGTGCCTCAATGTGGAGAGATGGGTACGATACCGTGCCCGACTACAATGACAACGAGCTCTTTTGTGGGGGATTCAAGGTAAACGTTCAAAATTAGTCGAGATCCTATTTTATACTGATGATGAGTTTTTTTCGTGTTTAGCATCAATGGGAGGTGAATCGTGGTTTGTGCGGAATTTGCGGCGATCCTTATGATGGACCTTACCCTCATGAGGCTCCGGGTGGTCCTTATGCTTCGGGGATCATTGTTGAAGACTACAAGTCAGGCCAATGGATTGATGTGTCTGTCGAAGTTACCACAGCTCATCTGGGATATTGGGAGTTCAAAATTTGCCCGAATGATAATATCCAACAGGACCCTGACCAGGATTGCTTTGACAGGTAAGTCACATAACTATGTAGTAACATACATAAGTATTTGAATGAATTTATGAAATCAATCACAAACCCCTCAAAATAAATCTTGAAGCAAAAAAAGTGAAAGAAGTGTTCATCCATTATAGTGCAGTAAAGAGAACCTACAATCTACTTTTGTCGCAGATCAGATAATGGGAATATGAGAAGTTGCTTTTAATCAAAGTTTTTTTGGCAAGCAAGCATTTGCAAGTCACATTTTTCCCCACTTTTTTGGATCTTGACAAAAGGAGCGTTGTTTGTTCAGGTGAGAGGCTGGGTGAGATATTACGTACTATGTAATTATGATCCCTCAATGTGATCTGCAGGATTGGTTTGCTCCCCACAAGCGGTGGATCGGAGAACTACCCGCTGAATACCTGGGACGAACGCTTTTTCCATCTAAAAGTGAAATTACCGGACAATGTAACATGTGAGCAATGTATCTTTCAGGTTCGTCAATTTTTTTAAATTCTTTAAGAAATAAAAAATAGAATTCATTTCACATCTTTTTCATGCAGTGGAAGTGGATCACCGGCAACTCCTGGGGTGTCTGTGAGGATGGAAGTGAAGCCTTGGGCTGTGGGCCTCAGGAAACTTTCATGGGATGCGCTGATGTGAAGATCTCCTCATGATGTCACTCTTAGAGCTGTGCCCCCGAAACTGAAATAAAGCTTTTTCCAAAACCCTCGATATTCCACGCAGGGAGTCTGCAGTTTGTAATCCTCGGTGTTGTCTGCATTTTGTCGGTCTTGCATTTCTTCCATTACCAAGTCCATCATTGAGGCAAGGTCCAGGTGAGAAGCATTCTTTTTGAAAACCGAACAAAGCACTTGGATGAAAAAAGACCCGTTTTTGTCCTCCCGGAAGCTCACGTAGCCTGGTATTGTGGAAAAGGCCACCATGACATCGTTATAGATTTGAGCCTGTTTTGCCTTGCTGTCTGTTTGAATCGTTGCTGGAAGTGGAAAGGTCTGCCCTCTGGGAAAGGACAAATTTTAAATAGTTTGTAGTGTTTCTTTTAGTATGATGACAGTCTTGTCTCAGAGCCTACCTGCATGCGTTGATGAAAAAAAGTTTTGGTTTCCCTTGCATGCCTGTGGGTGGTGTTTGTGAAAACCGCTGAATGATTCCCTCGATTTTCTTCCGTTTATGATCTGATAAAATGAAATCTCCGTCGTCGGTCCCATGGGACATTATAAAAACCATCAGCAATGGGGAATAGGTGAAATCCGTATTCCAGAACCTATTCAGTTTTTCGTCAAACGTTTTTAAATCGATTTTTGACTCGCTGGTGATTTTTGTTACATTGACGTTGAGATATTGGCAAAGTTCCTCAATCTTCCCAACGTCATATTTTGAGCCAATTCTGTTGGGAACCGTTTTCGAATTGTCCACAGGTTCATCAAAGTTTTCGATATTAATGATCAAACAATCTCCACCACCAGTTCCTTCCAAGTCATATGTCTGAAAAAGCAAAAGCTATGAAATGAACCATCTTCTCGCGGCTTAGATAGATTAATTACAAACTTTATAACTATAACTTACGATTTGGTACTAAGAACTGTCTACATTCATAAAGCATAAAACCGTTATTCTCAAACAACAATGAACGGCAGATAAGCCAAAAGCTTCATTTTCACCTACGCTTACCGTCTTTTTGGTGCGACTGCCAAGTGAACGGAGTGCTTTGATTTCATCGCTATAGAATTTTTGTGTTTGTCGCTTTTTAGAGTCTACGACCAATGACTCGTTTTCACTTGCAAACTCATGTTCCAGGATTCCAACATTGGCCTCAAAGGCCAGGAGACGGAACATGTATTTGTCGCCCGATTCAGCCGCCTTGATTAGCATTTGTTTGGAGATGGGTATATCACGTTGCAGCAAAGTCTTGAGCATCTCGATGTTCTTTCGATCCAAAGCGTAGCCCACGCAATCAGTCCGCTTCAAATCCACCCTTGGGCATTGAATCAACAACATGATAATTTCGTCGCATTGCAAAGCCAGAGCAAATTCCAATGGGCTTTGCCCCGCTGTACAGAGCAAGAGCTCTGGATCGATCTGCGGATGTTTCAACAGTGTTTCCACCACCTTTGGTCGTCGTCCTCTGATGGCTGCATGAAGGGCTCCATCCGTGCTCTTGAGCTTCTCCTTTTTCAGGAGTTCCACGCAGATTTCCTCGTGCCCGAAATAGGCCGCCCATTGAAGGGCAGTGCCCTCCTTTGAGCATTGACCGTTCTCTGTTTCAAATTTCAATAAGCACCGAACCGCTTCATTTAAGCCTAAACATGAGGCTGCAATCAAAGGAGTACATTTCCAGACGTCCAGTTCTCCGTTACCGGCCGGTGGGATTGTCCGACGGCTCCTGAAAAATGGACGAGTAAGCTTTGCTACTGTAGAGTGGATAGAGTGGACCTTCGAAGAAAACTTGGACATGGCTTGGGCTATTTTTTTTNAGGGGGGGAGGGGCTTACTTCGATGCAGGGAATAGGGATAGGGATTTAGCCAGATTGGCAAAATTTACCTGTTAGAGAAGAGTCGTTGTAATTTGGGTTCCAGTTGGAAAGAGCCGACGAGATCCCATTCTGGTTCAGGACCCTGTCCATCGGTCGAAGTCCATGGTAAGCACTCTAAGTGTTTGAATAGAAGCCCTGGTTGCTGATTTGTTATATCCGAGGCTCGTCGCAGTCTGATTTCTAAACTTTTCCACTCATTTTTGTAACGAAACACATAAAAAACACTAGTTTTATTTGCCATGGCGAGTTTCGAAGAACATTCTTGACAGTAAACTGTTGGCTTATCTTTCAGAGTGTCAAAAGCCGTTTCTTTATCAATGAGATATAACGTTCGTTTTAGAGACAATACTAAATTTCAGCCAATCTTATCCATGAGTCACGAGAAATTGTGTTACATGATCGGTAGACATGGATTACGAGAGCAAATTAGGGCCATATTAAGTTCTGAGATGGATAAATAGAAAGAGTTTTGCGCAATCAAAACAAATTCATCGGCGCTGTGATAATAAACACTTGGATGGATTTGATGACGCTGTCATTTTTAATTCTTTGTTCTAATGGTAATGTAGTAATCACTATATAGAGGTCTCTTTCCCTTGATTCAATCTGGCTTGAAATTGCCATTTCTCGGGGAAATAAAACGCCTTCCAGAATCCGCGGTATTCAACGCAACAAGTTTGCTTGCTGTTCTCCTCTGCGTTCGTGTAGGCATCCATTTCTTTCATGATCTATAAGATAATTTTTGGTTAGAAAAATAGGCATGACTTGTTCGATGCTATGGCTTATTGAGCTAAGCTGGGCATTAGATTAAGGCTTCTATAAAACTTGGATTAAGGCACAATTTTGTATGTTTTCGTTAAATATTTCTTGCACTCGCAAAAACGTTAATCGTTACTCGGAATGGAATTCCCAGCGATTCAGGACGAGAAACATATTCATTTTACTTAACTTTATATTCATATGATATTTGATCTACCAATGAATTAGAGTTGGTAGATCTGGCTAGCCCTTAAATAGAGGGTTGATCACGAATTTTGATTAACAAATTGATAAAAATCTAACATAAAGGAGGCCACTGGATCAACGTCTACTTACTCCGTACAAATATTTGAGTGGAGCAAATTGAACAATATAGAAGATCGAAAAGATCTTTTTTTTTACGAAATTTCTTATGCATTGAAAATGTGCCCCCGTGTTCTTCACTGTGCCTACCCCTTGGTAAAAATGACTGACACAAAACGACCTTAAGTGAGGCACAAACTCTAACATTTTCATCCTCTGGGTAGCCGGATGACTGCCGCTTTGAGATTTAGGTCTTAATATGTATTTCATTTCTTCGAATAGCGGCCATGGTCAACCTGTCTATGAATGTACGAGTACAAAGAAGTATTTGCTTATGTAGCGGAGACACTACTAGAATGAAAGAAAACTCACCAAACTCATCATTTGGCTAATCTCCAGCGCGCATACATGAGCTTTGAACACTTCGCATACTTTTTGAATGAATTCAGAGCCCGTGTGTTTATGCCGGTAGGATACATGACCAGGCACACTTGAGTAGGCAATGAGCATATCACTCCAATTGGCCGAATAGGCAGGTTGGCGAAATGGCACGGAATCCGTTCTGTTCCTAATTGGCAGTGATACCTCTTTGTCTCTGCCGTTTCCTCTGAGACAGAAGAAAATATTAGGGCTGCAAAAGTTGGCTCTTACTCTCCAAATGACACTGAAAACTTACCTGCAAGCTTGAAAGATAAATATCTTGGGTTTGCGCAGCATCACGGGACAATTTTCGCCATTGAAACGGCTCAGTATTTCTGTATCAGTCACAGAGCCATTATGGGTCAACAACTTTCCCTCACTCTCTCCATGGGTCATAACCACCACCACAATAAAGGGAGGGTTTTTGCAGGTTATAATATTCTGGAAATTTTCTAATTGGTTTCTTATTTCCTCATCTGTGATGTTAACATCGTGTTTTTCAAAGACTTCACATCCAACATAGGACAATGTGTCTTTCATCTGTTCCAAATCTTTGACAGAACCCTGACGATTGCCCTCTCCTTGGAATTTTTCAATGTTTATGATCAAACCCAATCCCATTCCGTCCCCGCAAGTGTCGTATTTCTGGGGGAAGAAAAGAAATAAGTATAAGCTTCAAGCATAGACAACTTTATAGACTGGCAAAAAAGACATGAAAGAATTCAATCTAGTTAAATTCAGGCATTTTTCATTAACGGGAATTTGATCATGCTCAGAAGATACAGGCAAAATAACTGCAAACTCAAGCTGTTCTTCCAAGTGGCACCAATATTGCGTGACATCAATTGCTCACTTTCATTTGACGATAAACATTTCATTCCACACTTTCAACACTATAATTTGGCACCTTTCCAAAACTCTCCATCATTTTGAAGAAAAAGTAATGTTCTTCAATCTTATCATCAATTTTAAATGCTAATGAACGCAGAACTTATTGCGATGACAAATGCCCTTAACAACACTCAAAACGTCCAACAAAGAATGATCATGTTTTCAGATCTAGACCAGAATGTTTCATCTCGTTGAAGTTCAGGCCTGTCCCACCACAAAGCCATGAGCCCAGTTTTCTGGACGAAGTTGTCAGTTTATTCAAACCAAAATAAAGAGCACTTCATCAACAAGGCAAAAATTGATGACGTCACTACGTTTAAGGAATCACACACTCACCTATGTTTATTAGATAACACTTAGCATCCTATTAGATGGTGTTTTTAAAAAAACCAAATTCACGCCTTGTCGTACGAGAGCGTTGGGGTTGCTACTTGGCAACTCCAATTCGCATTAATGGACTGAATTATTCTTCAAATGAAACTAGTCCCAACTTCTTGTAACAACAATTTTTACTTGCACATACAACTGTATCAAAAGGTATGCTCTCTCAAAGCGTAGTAGTACGAAACATTACTCAGACTTAAAGTGTTAGTCCTCCTCTGTCAATTAATTTGCGTTGAAACAAAACGAATCGAGAGGCGGACATCTTTCCCTCCTTGCTGAATTCAGCTTATAAAACCTTACCTCTCTCTTAAATTGAGGTCGTTGGCATCGGGAGCTCATTTGATATATGAGGTTGTTAAAGATGTGAACCTCTTCCTTCGAGCACTTTTCTTCAATGTCCATGATTTCATCTCGCTCCGATCTGGATATCAACAACCAAAAAGCTGGAAAGTTGTTGGCTTTGATGGCCAAGTTAGCTGGGAGGAGGCTGGTCTGGGCGGTGGCAATGCTTGTCTTGATTCTGGGGCAATTAATCAACATCGCGATGAGGGAAATGTTTCCCAACTCTGTGGCCATGGCTAAAGCTGTATAGCCATTGATATCCTGAGCGTTTAGGTTAACACTCTCAACAGAAAGTAATTCCTCCACCAGGTCTGGATTCTCATTTTCTACTGCGAAGTGTAAGGATGTTTTCATGTGCCAATTTGCAAATGTAGCCTGATTGCTAACGTCAATTTTATCTTTGGTTGCTTTTTTCATTATGGCTTTGAAGCAATCTAAGCGATTGGCAGCTGCAGCGCAATGTAAGGCTGTAAGACCCCGATCACTTTGAGCTTGTACTTCCAAGTCATCCCTGGCCAATAATTTTTCACAAGTCTCGGTATGTCCGAAAAATGCCGCATAGTGGAGGGCAGTCAAATTGTGGGAACACTTGACGTTCTTCTTGGCACCTTTGTTAAGGAGCATATCCACAATCTCGTATTGGTTTTGTCTAGCAGCAACAATAAGGAGGGTAGCTTTCCACGGGTGCGGATCTTCTATTTGTGATGGAATGCTGAAGAAGCTGGTCGTTTTCCTTAAAGGAATTACAAAACAAAAACACTAGATGGTTTGTACAAGGATAACTATTTGAGTTTAGTTCCTTTAAATAATGCGAGGAAAGGTCAACAAAGAAGAACAACAGCTATTTCATGTTAGCAAGTATGGGTTTATGAGCTTAGATACTTCCCCTACCTAAGAAGACGAAGGCACCACCTGCAACGAAAGTAAGATTTTATCCCATGCTTTAGGCAACCGGAACGATAATCTTATTCAGTTGACCATAAAGCTCTTAAAGTTGGCTAAGATGCGAACGTTCATACTCAAGTCAATGAGAAACCACCATGAGGTTTTGTGAAAGTACATTTTGAATTGCGACTGGGTAACATTTTCCTTTTTTCAATTCTAGATGCCTTCAATTTCTTCCAAATCGACGACAAAATACAGTTTAATTGTGCTTTTCACAATCTCGCACGAGGTGGATCAAGTAAGAAGTGCTCATCCCTATCTCTGAGCTACAAGATGACAATCTTGAAATTTCACAACTTGTAATAATCTTGTGGGTGGAAGGCCAATTTAGTGGCCAATCCCAGTGTCAGTAAATTACCCCATTTTTCGGACTTTGCCCTAACAGCAGGTTTAAGCAATTTTGTAAACACTAAACAATTAATTTCATTTGACGAACAACTCAAGGCCATTTTAATCAAAGTGATTTTTTGTTAACTCTGATGCTTTTCTTGCCAAGCTTCAATTTTCATGCTCTCGGCAAGCAAATTCATAGACGTGAGATTTAAGATTTAAGTGAAATTAATCTATCCTGAAAAGCTTCTTAAAGAAGCCCTCAAACTTAATATATTGATAATGGAAGCTCTGGTTAGTCTAATTGAGACATTAGACATTATAAAAGACCTTACTTTCATAAATGATATCTCAATTTTGGGAGAGGTTAGAAAGGTTGGGATTGTACAGTACTCAGAGAAGGTACGAAAGGTATCTGATATTGTACGTTTTCAAAAGCATTCATGAGCTTTTTCCCAACCCAGGATTTAGGGTCAATTGTAGTGACCGTAGAGGCTTAATGTGCGTTTTGAGAGCACCTTCAAGCCCTCGAGAATCCAGGCTAGTTATGTAAAACAATGAAGTCCAACTCTCTTCTTTCTCGGGCTCCTTCATTGTTCAATTTGCTGCCCTCAAATATTCGTAGGGTTTATGTAGGGGTTGATCAAGTAGCAAGATTTAAGTCAGACTTGGACAAGTTTTTGACTGAAATTCCGGATCAACCTTATATTCAAGGATTAGCCAGATCAGCCAACTCCAATTCGTTGGTCGATCAAATAATATATATAAATAAAAGTCAAGTAAAATGAATAATCTTCTCGTCTTGAACTGCTGGGATTCCAATCCCGGTAACCGTAAGGAAGTCCGCAAAAAAATGTAAGCTTTTTGTTCCAGTTGGGGTCCACTAGCATTCCATGAGCCAAATTGTTTGCCGTAAATCTAACAATAATCTTAAAAGTCGGTTTTTCGTCAGTTTTTGAAATAATGAAGTCCATCTCTCTTCTTTCTTGGACTCCTTCAAAGTTTAATTTGTTTCCCTCAAACATTCAGAAGGAATACGTAAGTGTTGTTGATCCGTTAGCATTTTCCAAGTCAGATTTGGGCAGATTTTTAATTATCATCCCAGATCAACCTACATTCAAGGACTAGGTTGGTCTACCTATGCAATTTCGTTGGCACGCACAATATCATAAAATAGACATTAATTAGCTCACAGTACGACAGATGAAGTGCGGCAAACAAAATCACTAAACCAAAAATTTAGAGCACTTTGATGGGGACTAAAAAGATCTCAAGTCGTTCATCACATGAAATGTGTGAAATTGTATTTTGTACTTATCGTGTTGTAAAGGCAAAATATCAAGGACAATTCCCTAAAACTGGCATTAACTATCAATTGGCCTTCCAACTTTGAGATTGCATTTTGTGAGATTTTAAGATGGTCACCATGTATGTCAATATGGTCTTGAGTAGTACCCGTTGTACCCCTTACTTGATCTAACTGTTGTAACCGAAAAAAATAACCAACCTGTACTTTGTCGTCGATTTGGAAGAAAGTGAAGGCATCTAGTAATCTAAAATAGATATTTTACTCACTACCAATTCAAAATGTGAGTTCACAAAACCTCACAAATGGTTCCCCATTGGGGGAAGTGAGCACAGGTTGGTTCTGGACACCCTGTATGGCTTGGCATGTGCTCAGTGGGAATCAAATTTCAGTTAAAGTAAAAAGAGGATCCAATTGCCGAGAGGAAATTAGGCTCACTTGATTGGTGTAGTAGTGAATTTGAGAACACTTTCCATCATGGAGGGTTTCCGTCGCTTTTGAATGTCCATGTAGGTCTTATTTTCCAACAAAGAGTGCAAGTCGACATCATCTTTTTCCCACGGGCACTCAAATTGTTCATTGATGCAATCGTAATTCTCCAAGTGTTTCAGGAGTTTGTCCTTTTCTCCTTTATAGGCCATTTTTGCAGCATTTTTCGTTCCATGATTCGGTCCGTTGTTGGGAGATGAAGGCATTTTATGCACCTTTAATTCCAATCCACAGACACAATTTGGGTACGCGATCTGCAATCTATCTCAATGTTCGACCACTGTTAACTCGCGAATAGGTCTATTGCAAGTGCTGAAATTGAATAAAGATAACACAGCTCTAGGTTGTTTCTGGTGCAATCTTTGCTTAAATTGTGTGACGTGTTGGGAAGGATAGTTTGCCGTTTAATAGGGCGGGTCAACTTTCGCTACAAGCCTGACGATCTAGCCTGGTGCTTGTTAGATTTATCCAACGGAGGAGGTCTATGTAGGTTATACAAAGAAGGTCATGAAAACCTCCTTGAACTTGCTTATCATTTCAAAACATTTCATGGATTTCTTTGTCTTCTGATTAGGACGACGGAAGACAAGGATTTGCTATCATCTTATCAAATTAATTGGCTGGCTTCATTCCAGCCAGGGTTACTTTAAAGAGTGTTTTTTCCAGAATATTAAACACTTTTATTGACGTTTCTGTTAAACGTAGAATAGTTTTATGGGTGTTTAAGTAAATGAAGAATATGTTGCGTTTTACAAAACAACATCATATAGGTTTACCGTGCATGAGCATTGCCCTTACCTTATTTGCATGATTTGGTTTAACATTGGAATTGATTAAATGACAAAATAAATTTGTTTTTATTCTAATAAGTTGAATTATTCTTTTTCGCAAATTTTTAAACTCTCACCCTTTCATGGAAGAAATCAATTGCGATTTATTCAAGGTTGCGTGAAAATAGACCTCCAAAGCCGATGGAAAAAGTAAACCATTTAAAATTGGGTTTTATGCATTCTCCCCTAAGAGAGATTGTAATTAATTCCAAGTAAAATTTCGTCAGTATTCTTCCTGTAGAACATTGATATAAAGCCCGCATTTGAATCTCTATATACATAGATTGTTAACAACCCGAAGTTTGTCTGCTTAAAAAGACAAAAAAAACTCATGTACCGGTTTGTATTTGAAGAGTATTAGATACCTTTTGCGCCTTCTTTAAATACAGCCCGAACCTTTCTTTTCTCCCTCAATACAAGAGCGATTTCAGTTTTAAGATGTTCCGTGTAAAACATCTTTGGACCTGTTCGACCTTTTTGCAGACATACTGAATTCATTGAAGCCCAAATGAGTGAAGCATAATCAAGATAGGGCTGAATAATCGACTTGTACAAAGTAAACATCTTGATACTATCTCTGAACTTAAACGTCCGATGAATTCAACCACACGAATCACTTACCAATGAAATAATATAAAAATGACCTGCCTTTAATTGAGGAGATCTACGTTTCTTATTTTTCTACATTTTTCGAAAACTGGGCTCAGATGGCAGCTCTCTTGCTCAGCCTGCCATCTGATGATGGGCTTCTTGATAAAGAGGCATTCCCGCATCGTTTTCACAACTATCATTACCTCGTATCTCACCCTCGGGAATCACGACAGCTTCGCCTCTGATCTTGCATGTTCCAATTCAAATACTACAAAGAAGCTTGGTTTCAGCTAGTCAGGATCGAACTGAGGCGGCATAATGGTATTGGGCGCTCTGTTGCTATTTTCAGGTTCAACTTACTTTTTTGAACCATTTACTAAACTCACATATGTAACTCCTATTGAATTGACAACCAAGAATCTACAGTAGGCTTACTATAATTCTTAGGCAAAGATGTTTGAGACCAGAAAGATCGAAATGGGGAGTGAGCTAGTTCACAGACTTCTAGAGATATGGGCTGCAAACGAGCTTCCCGCCAAATTGGCCTCCTCTTGGTCATAGCGACTCTGAGCCAGTTTTCGAAAAATGTAGGAAAATAAGAAACGTAGATCTCCTGTATTAAAGGCAGGTCATTTTTATATTGTTTCTTGATAAAGTGCTTCGTTTCAAAGGTATGGTGTCAAAAGTTTATGTAGCTGACCATGAGCAGGCCGAAAATTCGAATTTTATGTCGTGTTTAATACATAGCTAATATCTGAGTTCCCTAAGCATAGCGTGGGCTCAAACTTGCCCAAGTGCATATATTCAACAAGATCTAGTGGTCGTATGAAGTGCTTATTTTTAATAAAGTGAACGGTTTGGAGATAAGAAATTTGGCTTCCGTTCGCAATCCATATCTCTAGAAGTCCATTGCTAGTCACTTATCAAAACGATTCATCGCTTGGATGACTTCATAGACACCCATGAGTGAATTTTGGAAGCATCAAAGTTACACGTTAAGTCAACATCAAGGGCCTCCAAACCTAAGTTCAGCAATGCCGTCCCAATACTTTCAAAAAGAGCTTTAATTTAGAGGCTGGCGAATAGCAAGAGTTTGACTTTAGAAAACAGGATTCTCTAGAATGTAGAGTGCTGGAATTAAGGTAATTCTACAATTTTTCCTCAACAAATATCGTTATAAGACTCTTCTTTAAATTTCTATTTTGCTCAATATAACCTCCTTTGAAAGTGCGAAAAATCAAAACGCATACTGTACATAGCAAAGCAGAGCATTGAGGGAATGAGAGAGCTCTCGTATTAGGAGAGACTGGACAGCTTGGGATTGTACAGTATTCAGAGACGGTACGAAGGGTATTTGACACTCTACGTTTTCAAAAGCATGGTCCCAACCATGGTTTTAGGGTCAACTGTAAAGACCGTAAAGGCTTAGCGTGTGTGTTGAGAGCACCTTCAAGCCCATTAGAATCCCGGTTATTTCAAAACAAAGAAGTCCTCTCTTATTTCTTGGGCTCCTTCACTGTTTGCTTCTTTTGCCTCCACTAAATATTCGCAGGCAACATTACACATAGATTCTGGAACATTTTTTTAGTTCGAGTTGAACAAGTTTTTGCCCAAAGTTTCTGATCAACCCCATGTTCAAGGGCCAGTCAGCTCTAATTCATTGGAAGATTAGATGTTACCTAGATGTAATAAATGTAAATGAGTATTACGAGTTTTCAATTTTGATAGGCTCGGGGTTACATTCCTAATGATGACAAGTATATCCGCGAAAAAAGATAAAGAAAATAGAGCTCTGCATGGATGTGACGAAATTTATATCTATCTTCCACCATAAGCTCTGGTCAGGTTAGCTCGGAATTTTCTATCATCAGACTGTCAACAATCCGTCCTAGTCTTTAAAATACAACTAGCAATAGAAAAGGACGTATAATGAACTTCCAACATTGCTTAATTTGTCATTTGTGTTTTGTGTATTGTTCAGATCAAACAAAGGCGAAAGTCCAGTTGCACTTGCGACTCCTTGATCCCTTTTCCACTTCACAATCAAGGCGTTTTAAAATGTCTGCTTTTTGACGGGCAAATAAACTCATTTTTTTTCAAGCAAAGTCGCAATTTGCTTGACCATCGAGGTTAACATTTTCTCATAAGCCTAACTCGTGTTCCAAAGACGCCAACATGTTCTGTTCCGTTCGATCGTAAGTTGGGATCACGCCTGGAATGTCCATGGAAGTCTGACGTACAGCTGAGCCTTGGAACGGCCGTTGTGGACCCGGACTTGAATAGCTGGATTTCCTTTCTGATGGCACATTGGTTGAGCCTTTATTGGCCTTGCGGAAACGATCCGGATCAAAACCTTCTATCACAGTCTGAAATAAAAAATATTGCTTTCAATTCATCTGATGTCCATAAAGAAATCGATTAATTAAGACGATGAATGGATGCGTCAACTGATTCCCTTTAATTTGATGCTTTTCAATTATCGTGCCAAAATATACATTGACAACACTTTTCGCAAAATATTTTCAACAATCTTGATTACCCTCCCTGATTACCCTCTGTCTGAGCTGAAATGCATTTAGTTATCTTATGTATAATAAAAGTGAGTATTTATGATATTAGCATACTGTAAAACATTACCAGAGCCATGATAAAGAAAGAAATGATTCAATGTCTTGAATTTGCTCATTCCTTTTTTACGGACTTCAGAAAACGGGCCATAAGGCGTCTTATTTCCAACGTCAGGCAATCAGGTAGTCCAAACTAAAAAAGCCAATGAACGAAGTTACCATAGACACTAAAATTGAAAGAAGTACAGTAAAGATTTTGCCAGGGCTAAATCCGGGAGGTTACGAATTTGTCTCGTATTTACTGGAGACTGGCTCACTTAAGATTGAAAAAACGCACTCTGTGTAGCTTAGGAAGGTTATTTCAATTTCAAAGCAATTTCCCTTAATTCTCAATGAACATGGTCTAGTTTTCAGATTGTCTTACTTTCTTATATGTCCAATCTTCCGACTCCTTATTTTTTGGCAAGTTACTCGGGGTGTCCCAACTAAACTTGAGAGGCTTTTGGATATTCCGGGAGTTCGATTGCATATGATATGAGGAGGAAAGACGTCGTTGCCGACTGTGCGATGTCCGAGGTGGAAACCGACTATGCTGAGAGTAACTTTGAGTGAGGAACTCGTTTGATTGGGCCGAATCGGGGGTCGAATTATTATTGTTCCAACGACCGGATGAAGCCATTTCTTGAGTAGTCGATTCAGAGTAATCAGAATCCGTCCACAGTTTTTTTCCTACGATTCCAAGCGAGTTAAATGTATTTTCAAGCTCATTAAGCTCTGTTTTTAGTTCTGGATCGTCGCCTTTTTGATTAGCTTTCTGGCCAGTGGCCTTGGGAAGGTTGGGAGATTCATCATCCGAATCTTCCAAGCCGACTATTTTCGGCGGTGATTTCGCCTGAGCAAATATGTTCCGAAGTTTCTTGGGTTCATTGGTATGGACACTTCTGTTTTTGGTCTCGACCCTTTTTTGCGCTAACTGTCTTTCATATTCTTGATCGTAATCTTGGTCCAAGAAGTCGTCATTGGCGAAGGAACCATCTTCTTTACTTGTTCCACTCCCCATGTCACTTCTTAGTTAAATAACGAGCCAAATCCTTTCAATTGATTATCGCATCGTCTTCTTCTCAATTTATTTGGTAATATCGTTGGGATTATTCGAGACAGCGGTTATCAAGATCACTAATTAGGAATGGCTTCCTGCCAGATCACAATCGCAATAACCATGGCTCCGACACTTACACACACACCTTTCCAGACACGAAAGAGGCCTTTCGAGTCCAATCCCCTTTTACGTCAATGCCCAGAGAATGGAGAGAGTGCCTTTCAACTCGTACCTTGATTTTAGGCCTTTCTCTTTTGCCTGGCTTTGTCCGGACAATCGCCTGGTTGTAGCCAAACCTCAATAACCTCGAATACCTCTGGTGAAGAAGCAAAGAAGGATCGGCGAAAGCGAAGACTAGATTGGGGTTGAATACTTGTGTTGAAGTAAGACTCTGTCCCATCAAAATTGGTTCAGATTGGAATAGCATGTTTTTGGATCTCACTTATGGTAGATTGAAAAACATTTTGAAGCATCTGTTATCTGAACTCTAGTTCCCATTCATCAAACATGTAATTGTTTACAAGTGAACCTTTTGTTCCTTACTGATATTGTTGAGTCTTTACGTCAATGCGTAAAATGTAAAAAAAAAAAAAAAAAATTAGTCGAAAAAATTAATAGCGATATCACACTAAAGATGATTATTGTCCATCTATCTGGTACATAGCCGTAAAAAATAGAGGGTTAGTGGAGACAGTAAATTAAGGTATGGACAGGTATACGACGAAGGTCTTGGAAATTGCAATAGGGTGGTTGGGCGAGATTCCCAGATTCAGTAGATCCTTTGTCATCTCTCGTCGTTGAGGAAATTAATTGGGCTGAGAGCCGGACAAAAAGTGCATGACCGCCAATATTCCGATGGGGTTGGGCCAAGGACAAATTGAAGTTGCAAAGTACAAAAGGCACTTGATATCAAGGGTCCAAGATCAGTGAACTTGTATTTTGCTACAGGGCTTTGCGAAACTGGACATGAATATTGTCTTGAGTCGATGTTTGTTGCTCTAGGGTGTCCTTTCCCCCGTTTTGAAGGCCGGCGGACCCTTCTCGAATGTCTTGATGTCTTTTTGCCATGAAAGACCACGCAGCCAATGCAAATATCCATGTCTTTGGCGAGTGGCTGAGTCATGCTTCCAATACCATGTACGTATATATGTCGTTAACAGTTCGTCCAGTTCGCACCGGTAAGCGAGCGACTTCCAATATATCCACTCATGGAGTACTCCATGGTCCATAAAACTACTCTGCTCTATGGTGGAATCTCGGCGAAGTTATGAAAACTTGAAAATAAGTTACAAAAAGGTGAAAAAGGTTATAATTCCTTTGGTTTACAAGTATTTTGTAAAATTGCTTGATTATTGATTTTTACTAACTTATTGCTTTTTGGGTTGAGAAATAATATCTTACCTTTTGGGACCATGCTTTTGGTTAATTATTGGTACCAATTAACACATGCATTCTTGGGAAGAGATGGTCAAAATGAAGCAAATCGCAAAAAAACATAGAATAGCTAAAATAGGTTCCGAATTTGACTTCTTCCAACTTCAGGTTGTTTAGGATGGAATAATCTGCAAAAAATATCATTTCGAATTCAGTTCGCCTAAATTCATCCTAAACAAAACGAAAATCCTTCAACTCTTCCCTTTTGGTGATAATGAATGTATGGTATGACAATGTTTCGAGTTGGCAAGATAAAATAAAAATTTGAAAACCTAAAAGAGAAAACAGCTCGATTTTTAGTTAAACTTGATTTAAACCCCAAGAATTTTTCTTCCGAACTCTAAGTTCGCTCATTCATGAAAGCGTAACAAACTCCTTCATGGTTCTAAACCTCATACATAATTGATGAAAACATGCCCTCTGGCTGGACATTGCTTTTGACTCTGAACCTTGAAGACATTAGCTGACCTAGATTCTAGAGCTCGGCGCGTTCCTTGAGAATGTAGGTCAGCGAGTGTTAAGGGTTAATGGTTTTGAGGGGTTGCTTCCCGTGGTACAAGAGAAAATGACATGACTTGCAGTAAGTTTTTTTTGGTAGACGATGTGATTCTGTCGATTAGTATCATTTAATTTTTTTTGTTAGATTGATGCAAAAAAGGCTGTTGTACTTGCAGGCTTTTGAAGAAATTTTTATTAAACGTAACAAATCACTCTAGCATATCACAGATAATATATAAAATATTCGCACAACATGACCATGTCTGAAAAGCGGTCCTTTTTTATTTCGTGAAGGAGTCTTGGATCTCTCGGAGGGTTTTGTTGCGGGTTTCAGGCAAATATCGGATCACGACAAGGACACTGACGATGCAAAATACAGAGAATAGCCAGTAGGTTCCAAAGTCCCCCAGGTATTTCACCATAAACGGAAACCCAAGGGTAACTGAAAAGGCTAAACCCCAAGTAGTGATGGAGGCCACACCACCAGCCACGCCCACGATCTTGGGTGATAATAGCTCGCCCAGCATGAGCCATACCAATGGCCCCGGGCCGAAACTGAACGATATGATGAACAACCCCAAAGAGAGCAAAGGAAGCCAACCAAGATTCACGGATGTTGAGATACGATTCTGGTTAAGGTAGAAGAACGTACCAAAGCTGATCAATGACAAGGCCATGATGGCCAAAGTAACAATCAAAGTAGTTTTACGGCCGACCCGATTGACAGTAAATGAGCTGAGTAATGTCGAGACCAATTGAATGCCGCCAATGATGATGGTGGCCGTGTTCGGATCGACGGAAGCGCCCGAACTTTGGAAGATACTGACAGTGAAAGTCATCACAGCATTGATGCCGGACAATTGTTGACTCATCGCGAGGAACATGCACAAGAACAAAGGCTTTCTGACCGTGGGGTCCTTGATGAAGAAGATATTAAACATTCGGATCCGTCCATTTCCATTTTGTCTCATGTCATGAACGGACTTTTGAATAGCATATATCTCTTCTTCGATATCTGCAGAATTTCGAAGCCAAACGAGGGCCTTGCGGGCCAAATCCGGGCGACTCCGCATCATGTACGAAGTGGGTGAATCTTGAAGGCTGTACACCACTAAAATGAGCACCAGGGTTGTACCCACACTGAAGATGGCTAAAGACTTCCAAGACACGTAAGCACCTACGACGAACATCACAAAGATCCCAAAAACAACCATCATTTGAAAGCACGTGCCCAGGGCGCCTCTAATCCCGGGACTGGCGATCTCACCAATATACACAGGGGCAATCACCGAGAACGATCCTATGGCAAACCCTGTGACAAATCTGCCCAAGAACAGCATCCACACCGATTTGGCACTAATAATCAACATCCATCCACCTATAAGTGGCACACAATTCAGGATCATTGTGGCCCTGCGTCCAAAACGAACCATCAGATAACCGGTCGTGGGTCCTTGGAACAACGCTCCCAGACAAACCAACGCCCCAATGAAAGCTCCATCACTCTGACTGACCAGAATGGGACTGGTCGAGGATTCCAACTCCGGAAGAGCGGTTGAAGACCAACCCAACGTGTTTCCCATAGCAAATCCACCCAAACAGAAGCCCAATGTAGCCCAGATCTGTCTCCTAACTGAAACCTTATCCAATGCCCTGGAAGCACCATCGGAAGCTTTGGCGGTCACTAGAACGGAGGCTGAATCCCCGAGGATCCCAAATTTTTGCTCCTCGTCTCCGTATAGATCATAGTCTCCGGACACTAAGGGTCTTAAGTCATCATGAGACATAGTTTAATGAACTGGAATAACTGAGTCAATGATACTTAGCTTGGGCCTTTATCATTTCTTGCTTCCAGGGCACACAGGGAACAACACTGACATTGACGTTTACGTAGATGATGCAGGCATTTTGAGGGTAATGCTCTTTCAGGGTGGCCAGACGTTTCGGGGGACATTTCGGTGAAGCTGTGCAAACATGCGTCGTAAGGGTGTGAATAGAGATATATGTTAGTGTTAGTAGGTACTGATGGTGCAGAGGAGAAAGGGAAAACATTGGAATTGAAAATGAAAGCGAAATGTTTGGCGCGGGATTTAATCCGGTTCAATAAATGTTCCTTCTGTAAGATTATGACAGTAGCTAGAATCCATATTTTTGTATAAGAAGACTATGAAAACGTTCCAGTATAGTCTTGTATATCTTGGGATTTCGGATATTGAATAAGGCGATATCTTAGATTACAAATAGTCAAAATCTGAAGTCATTGCCTTGATGTTATCTAAGAAGCATCAGTGACAATTCTGGATCTTTTTCCAAGAACAATTGTATACCTTGAGATATCCTAGATCTCTCTGCATTTATTTTAGGCCTAAAAAGGGTTCCCTCGACCCCTTAGGGATGACTATTTTTGTTTGTCCCGGATATCCCGTACGCGTCAATAATTCTTGCCATTTTCCACGAAATCCTGCGACCGAACCCCTGGGAACCCCAAGGAACCCTCTCAAAAAAAAAACCTTCCCGGGCAAAACATAACAAACAAGTGATACACACTATTCACATGGAACTTTTCAATCTTGAGCATATTCATGTCATTGATATTAGTTTCGTAAAAAACATTGTATCCCACTTATGATGCACTTACATGGATGGCAAGTTATTTGGTTTTTTAAAGACCGTCTAAGCAAAAATTTCGAACTTAAAGGAGAAATATCTTAAAATGCACCATAGAGACCTAATTTCTTGTTTTCTTCACAAAAAAATTATATTCTATACATTCGCTGTTTTAATAATTATCCACAGATAACTAACATTTGATGAGCCTCGGGCAATATATTAATGTATTGGCCGGGGTCGTTAAAAATGGGACGGGGTTTCCTTCATCTGCTTGTTTCATGTCATGAAGCCCACCGAATTTGGGGCCTTTCCTACTTCAGGATCCGAATGTTCCAGTTTGTTTTCGCAGAACACTAAATAGAACTGAAGTAAGCAATGACATGCTGATCATCGAGGCGGACTTGGAATGGCCATGTTCATGGAGAATAGTTCCTCAAGTTTTGCTAAATTTGATCAATATCCGTTGCAGAACAAAATTAGTTCTCAAATTGATCATACCTTGCTAATCCAAGAGCATGATTATATCGGCATCATTAAAAGAAACTTATATAATACTTAGCTGAGGATGTCACAAGACATTGTCAAGGTCCGTCAATTAGCAATACTGGCACAGCCTAGGCATTTCCGAAGCATTGATTCATCATCCAAGTTAACTTAGGGTCTTAAGGGACCTAACGTACCCTGTAAATGGAGTCATTTGCTCGATTAAAACAGATAATGATCGAAAATAACGATTGAATGCTATAATGAAGGACATAAAAAGGATAGTTCATCCAACAAAGGTTGAAACAACTACCCATAAATTTTGAAGTTTTCCGCCCGACAATGACCTGCAAAATGCCTGAGCTTCATTGAGGGCTGGGCTGATATGGGCTCGTACGGCCAGATAAGCCGCAGACGAAGTAGAAAAGGCAGCCAATTGGAAACTTGCCGATTCAACCTCTGATTGCACTTCTCTCAATCGCAAGGGAGCAAAATAACCAGTTCCCTTTCAAAAATGATTTCAAGTAAGACTCTTGGACACTTTTCCTCTGATTTGACGCAACACGGCGAATTTCCATTTTTGGGAGCGAGATGAATAAATGGATTTGAGCTTGCACTCAATTTGAAGACGGTGTGCCAAACAACCTGTCTGGCATTAATGAAAATGGTTCAACGATCTTTACATTTCGATGAAATGTTCATAAGAGTTTAAATTTTGATAAGAGTCACAAATACATACTATGGATCAGATGAATAAAGAAGGAATAATCGTTTCTCGAGGATTTTGAATGACCTTTAAGCTAACATTTCAAGACTACTCTATTGGGCATTTTACAGCATTTCAAACTTACAACGTAACCGAGATTGTGTGATGCAATTTCGAGACGACATTCAAAATTGCCCAGTTAATTGATTTAGATTCACGTTATTTGGGGAAACCAAGAATGTTCAAGACCAACTTTAAGCGCTTGAAACATTTGAAGAAGAGAGTGAGCGGTTTTCACGCCACCACTTTCAATGATAATCATTGGCATCATTTGATTGTCAACCAAGGTTTTAATCTGTAGGTAGGTAATGGGAAATGACACTTTTTCTAGCATTCATAAGTATTATTTGAAAAATAGATTAGCGACAATCAAAAGCCTGCACAAACCGAATTGTTAGTTAGGAGCATTTTTAAATGGTGTTTATGTTCAATAAGTCATGCTTCCAATCTTTCATAAGAAACCCCCACCGCTAGATTTGGGACATTTTTCAGATCGAATAAACATCGGTTTTCAGTAGATTTTTTGCTTGAGTGGGCTCTCGACTCATGAACCTCCTTCGAATAATGAATACCTGCCCAAATTGTTTAGCATGAACTTATAACAATTTGAATATTCATTTCAAAATTCGTGTTAGGTCTTTTACCAGTTGTAACAAGTTAATGGAAATTTCAAGTACTAGATCATTCACTTCTGCTTCAAGATTGAGACAAACTAGACCTTGATTCGACAACTTGTCAATTACTTTAGGTTACTTTTCAGGTTTTCATTCTAATTACTACAGGTGCCACCTTACGCTTCAAAACTCTTTTCAGTACTACTACGTCAATCATAAAAGCAAGGATAAACTAGAACAAAATTCAGACCTTGAAGCATACGATATTTCCTAAACCTCTTCGTTGATCATGTTGGGCGATGTTAGATTAAAAGCAACACATAAACATATGACGAGTCAACAAAAATAAACTCTCGGGTATTCACGCATTATGTGTATTTGCTGATTTCGCAATACATCTCTTTAAAGATAGATAACGTAAAGGCAAAACACAAAAAGAACAAATGAACAACCTCTTACTGTCATATTGATGTGAATTGAAATCATCAGAGTCTACATTGTCAGTTTGTGACCAGGATCAGAATAGAAAGAGCATAAGTTAGGCCAGAACGTTCTAATGGAGTCGTCCAATTATGACAACAATGCCTTGTCCAGCTTATGTGTAAAGACCTATAAATCAGTTCATCACTACCACTTGATCCATTAAAGAGAAGGCATCTTAATGCAGATGAAAATGAACAAACACATTTCTCGAAACTCGAACACGTTGTCTCTAAAGAAAAAAATCACTGTTCTTACTTTGTTCCTCCTCACAGAATTTTCATAGAAGGAAATAATTTGTCTTATTGACATGCTTTCAACGATTGAAGTGACAATAATGTTATGTTGGAGGGGTTATACGCAAGAAAAGGAGCAAGACGCAGAAGGGAAGAAAACCAATCGTGACTTTGAAAATGTACTGTCGTTTCCATTTCGAAAGATTTTCATCACTTTCTAAGAACTGACCCAATAATTACAATATCACTATGGATGCATTCAAAATATCTGAAGATCCCAGAACTCAAGCATATCCTTCTTTGCCCGAGAAAAAAATGACATTTCTCCGTTTTCATTAATGTGAGTGGCCAGGCTGAGATGCTGTGTTTTGCTAAATTCTTATTGTCTAACAATATTGTCATGAAAGTAATCCTAAATGTTGGCGAACATAGTGTTGCGTAAACCAGAAGAAGACTGAACGTTGGCCAATCCGTGAAAGGAACATTTCCTGAAGAAAATCATATAGCAAGAAGAATGTACAAAGGGTAGAACATTGCTGATCCCCGACAATCGTATTATGCAATGGCCAACGTTTTACGTTTCACATTATTTCTTACTCCGGCGGAGAAATGACAAACCCTGCACTCATCTTTCAATTGGTCAACAACCTCCATGCAGCTTAAGTAACGTTTATTCATCCTAACCAGAATCGAACCGTATGCTTGAGTACACAGTCCGCCATCATCGTCCGCGACGTTAATTTCATCCTCGACAATCTCAACAAAGAGACTATTGATGTCAAACAGGAAATAAATCAGTTTTCCTGCTCGCCCTGTAACTCGGGAGAGCGTCTGCGCTTGTTTCCAAAACCACACGTACCATGATCACATGATCACACCTTCCCTTGCCCCTGTTTTCCCCAATTCCCACCCCTTGGATTTAGGTCCGTGAGGCCCCAGAGGAGCCTCCAATCGTCCCGTCCCTTTCCAAGTATTCCATGCCCGAAAACGAGGAGTCACTCCTCCATGTCCTCCTGCTCGTCTCCTGAAGCCTCAGAACAAGTAGGTAAGTAAGTAGTTCAAAAATTGCTCGTTACTTCACACCTGAGAGGGAAAGACTAACTGACTGGCGCGAGAGAGGCCGAGCCCGAGAGAGAGGTGCTTATCTCAGTGGCCACCCATTGGAATGAGCCGTTGTCAAGCCCCTTCCAAAGCTGTTGGCGATCCAACGCGCAAGCTCTTTGATTTCGCGCAAGCCCATATTCGAAGCACCACCTTCGTGATTGGTGGCAAAATCTTGGACACTTATAAACTAAGGTCCAAACTCATGGATGCCTACAGTTGACCAGTGTCATCGTTCTAAGAGAGACAGTCGCTCCTTAATAACTTCTCCTAACTAGAAATCTTCTTTTCAAACACAACGTCCCTGCACGATTGGGTCGAATTGAAAAGTTCATAGTTCCAATTGGAGCCAGTGTGAGTTAAGCGGCGATCTTGAGCACTCTTATTGTCATCGCCATCATGTTATGGTCGATCTCAATCATAGTGGTGTGTCTCCAGTTTCTTGGATCCTCCATTGCCGTGCTCGACAACTCCATAGAGGCCATCACAATGGACCTGTTGAAAGACCTCGGACTTGCACATGTTCCACATGTCGCGGAAGTAAGTTTCTGCCCGCTTATCACCATCATGATCATCTTGATCATCATTGTTGTCAACTACTACGATCAGACTAGCTCGAGTTTCTTTGGGCACAGAACCGGATTGGTTTAGCCGTTTGAGGTCCTTTGGTACATTGACTTGTCTAACTGGAAACCTTGTGGAATTCCCTTATGACATAGGTTGTCACCGACTGGGAAAACTACGCTTACAGAATAGGTGATGCAATGAGCAAAATTAGCAAAAGGCCCTTGAACTTCACCGTTTCACGGTGAAGCTTCGTTATGATGCCTCGCCAACATACAAGCCCATTCTCCAGACTCGCAGATATGGAATTAAGATTAATGAGGGTTAAAGGCGTCCCTAATGCGTTACTGGCAAACGTTCGTTTCTAAATACCATCCCATCCAGAGGTTTGGTAGTCCTACCACAGAGCACCTTCACCTTTTTGCGGTGGCGTACCGGTCGTCCTTGTTTATGAAACGGCAAATTAGTTATTGGCGTTGCGGTTAAAATTAGGCTAGGTTTTCCCTACAAATTGCCTTCCTATCCAATGTAACCCTATGTAAAAAAAAGTATATATTCCCATTATTAACCTGTCATGAATTTACGATCCTCATCCGTCATTGAGAAATACAAAAAGAGGAAACTTTTCCTCCTTGTGAAATGGCCATCCCGCAAAGAAAACCTTCATGAGGGAGAGTCTTCGTACCGAATTGAATGCTACTTGAGATCAGAAGATCCTGTTAGAAATGTCATGCACTATTGGTTGGTAAACCCCTCCTGTTCATTCAGAAGATCCTGTTGTGGATGAGCAACAGATAATGAATGGCCCATTGGTAGCAAGTGACATTAAGTACACTCGCTCGCTAGCAAATTCAACATGTGGGGCAAACCCCGGCCATAATCAGAGCAATTACACATTGCATGCCAGAAGTGGACATTTCTTTATTCGATCTTGGCCCCTTTTTTGTCTCTCGGGCGCTCTCATTCCTTCCATTGAAGAGATGCAGATGATCAAGGCATGAATGAGAAACGTCTATTGTAGATTTTGGGGAAATCCCCCCGACCAATCAACCCAGCAACCATCCAAGCATCTCGTCAACTGACAGCTCTATGTACTGCCAGCACTTCGGGACTTGGGTGCGCACATGTGCTTGTCAACTGCGTATGCCAATGAGGCAATGCGAGTGTGAATGAGCCACTTCATTTTGTGTCTTGCCTTGATTGAAAAACAATGCGAGATTTCAAGATGAGGAGGAAACAAAGTCGGGAAAGTCCCACTACCATGGGACAATTTTATTGTCACCGCAATTTACACACCCAACTTCGCACCGGGAGTGTGTTTTCCAAGAATCCGTGACATGCATTGCTCTATCTACCTACTTGTGGGTCCCTCCCTCACTGTGGTCGATTGGGTTGTAAAACACCCCCCACCAGTGGGTTAGCATGAAATTGAATGCCCACCGTACGCCTAAAGAAGTGTGACCCAGTTATAGGAGTAGGATTGTCTTCATTTTCTGCGAATTATAAATCAAACGACCCTAGTGAGGATAAAGGACTTGTTTTTTTGGTTTTTAAAGTCAAAACCTCCAGAATATAACTTGAATAAAAACACACACACACACACACTGATTTGATGAAGAGGGATGTTGGTTGTTGAGGAAATTTCCTGTAATCCTGTCTAACAATATCCTTTGGCAGTCACCAAAGGAGGATGTTCATGGACTTAGACACTCTCTAAGCTCAAGTTGGAATCTCTACATGTATGAACTGTACGCGGGTTTTTCTTACAGAAACAGTACATCCAGACCCGATCTTACATGATGTCCATTTTTCATTCCAGCTCAATATCAGCTTGACCGAATACGCCCAACTGATGCGGGTCTACCAGAAGAGTGTTGAACAAGCCGAGCTTCTTCAAGAGCTCCAAGAGGACTTTGCTGAGGAGGAAAACTCCGCAGAGGACTTCGAAGTGGGACACGACGCGAATCAAGTCTCGCTGACGAAATCCATTTTCTTGACATCTCGTCACAGATACACAGCAGAAAGTAAGTGCCTTTTCAGCCTGGCACCTTACATACATACATGCATGCGCAGTAGATTGATGCATAGATAGATGGATGATAGTCGATGACACTCAAAGTACGTAGTTCGAGGGAACAGGGCAAAGGAATGTCGGTCGGAGGCTCTCAGCAAGAGGCTTGAGTAAGCAAAGCCTATTTCCGATCAGGTCTTCATTGAGATCAACTAAATTTAGGCCGGAGAGGAATTTCAAGTATGTCTAATAGGCCTCGACCCCCAGGGGCCTGAGCGAGATTCATTCGTAAATATTTTTCTTCATGGCGGTCAAGCAGTCTGGGGATATTCGAATGAGTGTGTGTATGTTGTATACGTCGGGAGAACCCAGAAAAAGAGCACGGAGGAAGCTGCGAGTAGCTGCTCAGTCCTCACTTCTCAGCGTCAGAATGCGCTTCCCTTCCATGTTCCATGCTGAAGAAAAGTAAAATCGCCGAGATTGGATCCAACCCACTGGAAGTCCGTCCACCCAGTGGGTGGGTGAAGAGGATAGGGTAGCTTTCGTTTCTTCGAATGAGGCCTGAGGTTCGTCGAGAGCTAGACTTCACAAACACCGAGGGGACAGCGATGGGGTAATGTGTCTCAAATTAGGATCGCGTGAGGAAGGTAAAGAAAAAGAAGAAGAAGAAGAAGAAAAACCCACATCGCGATTTAGAGGTGATGTCAGAGACATATCAAATTATTTCGACGGATGACTGCATTGCTGAGCGTCATGGGAAATGACCCGATTACAGCAGGACTTCAACTAGTAGTATGTTCTCCCATGGAACGAAACAGCCAGCCAGACAGCCTGCTCATTCTTCGCCGTTACTAATGATGCTTTATATAACTCTTTCAGATTTGTGGGCAAGAAGGAAACGGAATGCAAGGCTAGCAACCAAAGCCAAAGTCAACCACCAGAATCAATCACCAGAGACCGACTCAATGACGGTGTTCTATCCCCTGGAGACAAGCGACGATGAGGAAGCCAAGGACAATCTGATCATGGTGGAGTCGGCTACCCTACACCTCCGATTACGCCTGAAATCACCCATGAAGCTTCAGGCAGGTCAACGGGACGAGGCCAAAGTGTCCGTCAGACAAATATTGGACGCCGACGATGAGCGCAGTGGGATCGTGATCCACAGCGAGCGATTCAACGCGAAGAATGCATTTGCCAAGAACACTCGCGGCTCCCTCCGGAATACGATCGACCTCAGCTTGGACGTGTCTCACGCTGTGCAACAATGGATCCTCCGTCCCAACGAGAACTACGGCCTGCACATCGAGTGCCCGAGTTGCTCAGCCTTGGGACTTGAACTCGTTCAACCCAAGACGAAGACACCCTCCCTAGTGGTTGACACGAAGCAGAAGACCATGTCCTTCCGAGAGCGACAAAAGCGATCCTATCTGGATATGGACTCTGTAATCCTGCGCAAATCCCGTCGTCGACGAGTGGATTGTCGTTCCCCAGCAACCAATCCCCTCGTCAAGTCCAATAAACGCCCAAAGCGACAAAGATGTTGCCGACAAACCATGAAGATCGACTTCAGCAAGTTGGAGGGCTTCCAACACATCCTCCAGCCGGCCGCTTTCGATGCCCATGTGTGCCAGGGCCGGTGTCCCAGTCGGTTCAATCCGGCCAATGATCACGCCTTGCTCCAAAGCCTTATGCACATGGAGACGCGACACCTGGGGAAGCGCGAGCAGGGCAAGGTCCCGCGGCCTTGTTGCGCTCCGGCCAAAATGCTGCCACTCCCCATTCTGCACCTGTCCGAGAACAGCCAGCAAAAGCTGGACGTGTCCCATTGGAAGAACGTGATTGTTGGTGAATGCCGATGCTCCTAGATTGTGTTGAACCACAAATAGGCCAGCACATCTAGGTAGTCCTCTTGTTGCATCCAATTCATCCGTTTCAAGAACCATATCAGTATTCCATGCCCAGTCACCCAGGCCGTCATAACAACTCGTTTTCCTCGAGTCCCCCGAGCTCGATTCCGGCTGTGATTTGTCTCAGAGCACAAACCTCCTTGACACCCTCTTGGCATGCCCCGCACCCTGACCCCTTTCACTCCGCATGTCAGCACTTTGGTGTCCTAAGAGTCCCAGGTCAACCCCCTGAAAGTACGCCAGCCTCCATGAAGCAAACCTCAACGCCTACTTCCAAAGTGGGTACAATCAAAACAAGGCCGTTGACTTCCACCTGGGTTGTGAGTGGGCTGCAGGTTGGCCTCGACCAAGTCGACCTCAATCAGAAGTTTCGCATCAGATTTTGTCCAACGCGCATCGGTTGAGGCGCGATTGACGTGGGTCTAAGACCCCAAGGCAATCAATCATACACAACAATATCTCCACCACCTCCACCACTACCACTAAGACTCTGGCCCCGGCTAACGACTGTTGGCACCTCCATTGTGGTCTCCCCTCAATTTCCCTCCCTGTATTCTCCCTCCAAGCTGTGATAATAATTTTGAATTGTAGGTGTGCTATCTATTATAATGCATCCAAGGACAAACCTAATAGAAATCCTTCGATTCCCTACCTACTCCCGCTCTCTAACTAGAACAAACGTGACCTCACTCACGCAAATGAAGCAAGACGCCACGACCACGCCCATTCCTCCTCCCACTCTTCCAACCTGGATATTTTAACTATCTCACAATGGGTTCCCTATATACACCCACACATATCCCTCTGCTCGCATGTTAACCAAACGACAAGTCTCCAGCCTGCTTGTTCATTTCTTCTGATTGCAAGATCAATGATGCGTTTGTGGTAGTATTATCTTAATTATAATCATTATATAGTCATTAATACAGTAAATAAAACAAATTCAAACCTCTAAATCGATAACATTTCTGATTTGACAATGCGCAACACAACAGGGCGCAGTTTGGGGGGAAATTCAATAATCACCGTCTTGATCGTCGGGATCTCCTGGGTCAATAGAGAGATCACCGAGTCGTCGAGTACTTTGTCGAACGTCATCATCGCTATCGCTCGAGTCCGGGGGTGGCAACTGGCCCATGGCTCTGGTCTGAGCGTCTCTCTGAAAAGTGGTGTGATGATTTTGGCTTGGGGATGCCCTGGTGGGTCTGGCACCGAGCCCAAAGGACCTCTGAGACTGGGATTGAGAGCCCAATTGGGCTCTGGGACTGAGCAAGGGATTGGTCGTCGAGTGAGGAAGATGCCCGGAAGTAGAGCTCGGGCCCACTAATGACTGACTAGTCGACAATGTGGAATGTTGTCCATTGTTGTGGAGACGCAAACCGGCAATGCCCTTCTTGGAAATGGTGGCTAGGTCTCGTTTGATTTGTCGACGACGATTAGGCTCGTTACGTCTAAATTGAACCATGCTTCGAAAGTCGATTGTGTAGAGAAAGCCGGCAATCAAGAGCTCGCAAGTGACCGCTCCGTTTTGATGGAAGGACTCTAATTCCTGACTTGTACGCACATCGTACTGCCACCAGCCATTCCGCCCTTCGTAGAACCAACAGAATTTGTCCTCGTCCGATTGTTCTTCGGCTGATTGCTCTTGTTCTTGGTCGTCGCTGTGGAGCGGATGGTCAACATGGCCATTATCGTCCTCGGAGTCTGACAAATTCTCCGTGGTCGCGTCCTCATTAGCGCTATTGTGTTCCTGTTCGATTTCAGGGGAATCATGGCCAACATCCGTTTTATTCAAGGGCTCTAACAACTTGGGATTGTCTAAGAACGTCGGCGGGATATCGCCGCGGCACATCGGGCATCTCCGGCTTTGCAAAGCGACGCCTTTCACGCAGAGGAAACAAAATATGTGCGAGCAATCTAATTGGACGGGATGAACGCAAGTCTGAAGACAAACCGCGCACTCCAAGGCCTTCTTGGACTTGAGCGGCGAGGATGGCGAGGGTGGCGACGAAGGAGGACAACAACTGGAACCACCACTGGCTTCGGATCCATGGACACGTGAGTTCGAGGAAGAATCGTTATTCCCTCCTCCAACGGAAGCCATAACGACAATGATTAACACAATAATGTCCGTCCGCTTTTTCTGTCACTTCGCTTCTGGCGGAGTTGCGCTCGCAAAAAGCGACATCACACTCAAATTCAAGTCGAAATCCCAACTAATATTTCCGTTGCCCACAACGACATGATGCTCTCGCACTCTCAGGATCTCAGGATCTCAGGATCTCAGGATGTCAATCCAGGTAAAGCCGATTCATCAACAAAAACGGATCAATCTCGTTGTCTGGTCAATCAATGGATATGACATGAAAGAAATGCCCTAAGACACTATATCACCCCCAGCCTCTGGTAGATGTTTTCATGCACATCTGGTCCCAGGGGAATGCCCACCTCATGTTGGAAGAAGGAGTCGTGTGAATGGCTCAAATTGGACCACTTCCGGTCTCAAAATCAGTTCAAACCATCGGAAGCACTTCCGGGAAATTCATCCGCTCGTTTTTTTTTGGGTTGGCGTCATCAACCTTAGAAACCAAGTTTTTCCTTGGCCTTGTTTTCAGCGGCTGTCCGAGAAAAGGGTCAATTAGTACTTTGAATCATGCACGGTTCAAACGCAATGGGCCTAGACATATTAACGTTAAGACGATAAGACGTATAACTATGTAGTTAATAATCGAAGATTGTCTTGACAAAACAGCTGAGCGAATTGGGCCGTCGAGGCATGCCAAAAGTTTTGAGAATAAAATGCCAGTTTCATTCCCAAATTGAGGCCAAGAAATGCAATTATCTTGGGTCTACTCTATAGCAGATCAGTGATCTGCTGACCATCATTCATCGAAATCTTGTACTGTTGGATCTATTATGAACCTAATGGCTCATCAGAATCACAATTGAAATGTTTTAATGCATAAATAAGCGCGTGTAGGCTCTTTTATGTGTTAGATAAGAATGAGGGGAGCATTAATTAAGAATGAAAACCCACTTTCACGAATTGAGTCCTGAATTGTCAAAGCCACAGATCAAATCTGTTTCTACATCGTGATCAATTATGCCAGTTTTGTAGAAAAATTAGCAAATGATGCCAATTTGGGAGTCCTGATGTCATGTCTTCCCTGGGGGTCCTTGAGAAAGGTGACCAAGCCAAACTATTTGAAACCTGTTCCGGTATTGATGAGAGGTATGCAGCAATCGATTATTAAATTGCAATTCCTACCGATCAGAAAAAGTTAAAGAGTACATATGTACTTAATAGTGCCAATACATTTTGGGGGCATTTTAATTTTTCAACCTAACAGTTATGGAGAGGAAAGATGACCAGACAGCGATATCGGAAGAGATCAAAATAAAATAAGCGAGTGTGCCTCAACTTTAGGGTTTTAGCTCGCATGAATTATACTACTTTCAAGTTTTCTCGTTGGTGCCAATAAATGCAAACCCACTGGACATTTCACGAGGAGAAAGCAATGTGTACTCGCTTTCCTTCCCAGGAAGTCTTCCGACCAATGAGTGCTTTTGAATGTTTGAATGAGAAAGGAGTCTCGGTATCTTTCCATCAAACATAACAGAGTAGAAAAGCATCCAAGTGACAAACTTCGGGAAAAATTAAGCCTGAAAATGGCTTTATCTACCACGGACATGACATCGGGGATTGATTCCGAGGCCGCTCTGGGAAGTCCTAATCGAAGCCGGATATCCCAGAACCTAAAACTTCGTTTACCAGCATTAGGTTCAGGTCGGAAAGTCAAGGAAACCGAGGAGGATTGGCCAAATTTAGGACATCCTGATGAGATGCTACTCCAAGGGGTAAGATTCAACTCTTTGTCAGATCAATCAAGCCTTGGACCTCGGACGAAGGCGGAAAAAATAACTTTATTTGAATTAACACTTCATATGTTCGAGTTATCTTGGCTAAATTAAGGACCAAATCCTGGCGCAGGAAAGAATTGGGGGTCAAAGTTGCATAACAATGATTGAATAAAATGTGACTCTCTGTCATTCTCTTACTTGGAAAGAATTTCTATTAAAATAACTACTCTTATTTCTAATTTAACTTCTAGGATGAGGCTGAGGACAACAAAAATCTAGGTGTCATGGAAATGGAATCCATTGCCCAAAGATTAGCCGGAGATGGAGAGTTGCATAAATTGTTGACCCATGAAAAGATGAGGAATGAAGTTCATAAATCTAATTACGAGAAACTCAAGGCTGAATTCTTAAAGTAGGTTTTTCGTACTCAATTCTAGGCAGGTTGCCACGTAAATTATCCGTAAATGATCTTCTCTCTTGTAAGTAGACTGTCTCATGAGAATCGAGCCCTTTGCTCAGAGGTGGCAAAGCTAGAAACCAAGAACTCGGTTCAGGAGGACGCGATTCAAAGTGTTCGGATATCCTCCAGCGCATCCATTCAAAAACTTCGAGACCAAATGAAGGCTTTGCTAGTCCAAATCCCTTCAGAGGCTGAACATATTGATCTGGAAGCCAAATTAGCTTCCCAAATGGAGGCAAAATGGCGTTCTCATCTCCAGGAAATTTGTGAAGAGACGGAAGCTCTCAAATTGAGTGTCCAAAACCTCCTCACAGAGAACCTAGGACTCAAAACTGCCCTCCATCATCTTGGAGACGAGTCCGGGAAAGTGCTGGATGAATGCCACTTGAAATACTCGAAGCAGGTAACACTTGATTCGTGTTCCATTCAATTCCAAGCCTAATCGTTCATTAACTGTCTTTCATAAGCGTACAAAATTGTACACTCACTGGTTCTAAACCCAGAAAGGTGACCTTTCAGCTGCTTAGAAGGCCGTTGCTGAGATGGAAGTCTCGGGTCTCGTGATGCTCAATTCAGAGTCTCACGTGGCCAGATTTTGTCATAATTATAAATCTCTTATTTGGCTTCAAAGAATATGCTTTTCCTCCCTCGTTAGTAACAACAAATCAACGTACTCGGTTCATATCTCCTCTAGGTCCAAAACCTTCAATCCTTGAACAAAACCTTGGACTCAAACCGCGGCCCAGAACTAGACAAATTGCGGATAGAGGCAACGAAACTGAATCAGGAGAACCTCAAACTGAGAAGTAAGGTCCAGGTGAGTAGAAAAAAAAAATCACAAAAAGCTCTTAGGCACGGATTGAAGACCGCACTTCCATTCCAGTTTCTGGAGACAAACCTGGAGGATAGCGTGGCTACGATTCGGCACAAGGATATTGCCAATGCACGAATCATAACGGAGAGATCCAAATCGGAATCCTTGTCGTCGGGCAAGATTAGGAAGTTGGACGCCGAGAAAATGGAGTTGGAGAACAGCTTAAAGAAGAGCCAAAACGAGTTGACCAAGGCCAAATTGGCCACGCAAGACCATATTACAGAGATCAATCTCCTCAAGAATGAATTGAACTCGCTTAAAAATCAACTCCTCGAGAAAGAAAACTCACAGTTGTTGATCCTGAATCAGCTGAAAGTGAATATTGCCAAAGAGAGAAGCTCGCTTCAAACGGAAATTGACTCCCTGACAAAACGTGTTAAACGTAAGTGCTGACATCTACATCTATCCATGGTATCTTGGTTGCTGCATTCACTATCTTTAAGTCGCTTGACAGTTACACTCTGATCGTTTGATAACAGAGAACATTGATGCTTTTGAGCCAGGAAAGAATCCAAATTTGGGCTAGCGTAACTGGTCTCGAGACACTAATTCGTTGAAGCATAGGATGAATAAACCTTGCAAGTTTATTAGAAATTTGATTGATTCAAATTGTTGGCTAGCGGTGTACCAGTACTATTTCGATTAGATATCGGCACCCACTTCGATGGCTTCGTTCTGTTCTTGTTCCTCCGTTTTCCAACCATTGCCTACATCGTATGAAGTCTCATTGCAAATTCTTCGGGCGAAATTGGCAATCTTCCTTGATTTCTTGATATCATCTTTGGCCACGCCATCCCGAGAGAACCGTGAATCCTGGAAATAGCCCTCAGACCCGACCTTGCCATCGTTGAAAGTCAGCAATCCGTTTCCCCAGATCCGGCCTCCTCGAAATTCCCCTAAAACAAAGAAATTAATCCCAATGACAAATTACAAATTGATGTTCAATCAGGCATAAAAATCAGTACAAACAGGAGATTTACCCTCGAATTTCATTCCCCCAATCGTCTGAAACACTCCGTGTCCGTGAAACCATCCTTGCATGAACTCGCCCTCATATCGGGAACTATCCGGGAACCTCATAATGCCAACTCCGTTGGGCAGGCCCTTTTGAAATTGACCATCGTATGTGGAACCATTGGGTACCTCCAGGTGTCCCATTCCTGATTTGACTCCATTCTCGTCGAAATCGCCAATGAATAGACTTCCGTCGTTATGTGTGTATGATCCACATTTCCCGTGCTTCTTCTTCAAAGTCACGACCTACATAAGTCATGATTAAGAAAGAGATGAAACTAAGAAGCTGGTCCTAAATAGGGTGAAGCTCGGTTTTCAACCGGATTATTTTGAGGTGAAAAGGTCATTTGCCTTGGCAAGACAACGATTACCTCTTCATTTTGACTTCCTCTTGTTAATTTTGAATATAGTGTGGCTTATGACTTTTCAAAAATTAAGTTGGATTGCTATCTTTGGCTTACCTTCTCGTAGCTTTTTCCGAGCTCTAGCTGTTCCTCCATGTTGATCCATTCAAGTCGTAACAGAAGGTGGAACTACACGCTTTCTAACAAAGAAGCCTTTCAATTTCACTGTGAAAAGTTAGGCCATTTGATATTCCTAAGATTTTTTTAAAACTATGTAACATTCAGTTGTAGCCTTCACGCCAAGTTTTTGACAATCCCGCCGTATTCTCGAGTATCGCGATTTAAATGCACTCTCTCCTAGATCTTGCATTGCACAAACTTCAAGCGGAAATTTCTCCATGAATACTGAACATGCGTGATGCAATAAATAAACCTTGGGGAGGACATTCCTGTGGTGGTTCTGGTCAAAAAAGGCATCGGATAATTGGATCAGGAATATATATCATGGTGCATTTCTGACCGCCATTCCAGGGTGTCCAAAAGTTTATCTGCACTTTATGGGATTCTTCATTCTTCAAACTCAGCTGGCTTGAATGGGACCTTGGGATGAGGCGAACTCCAAGCCCTCCCCACCCATACTCACTTTGCTCTCTGGTCCTTTTTAGATTGGAAAAGTGAGCAAGTTAAAAAGTCCACGGAAATGGAAAGCCTGAAGCAAGACATGGAGAAATTAAGCCGTCAACAAGATGAGAGCATGAACACACAAAAGGCCCATTTTGCCGCCCAAGTTGGCCAGATGGAGTCCAGATTAATGGAGCTTAGCGCCGTAAACAAGGTACAAGAGTTGTTCCAAGCCATCAGAGAAGATATATGGTTGGTGTTGCAATACTTGCAATACTTGCAATGCATGCATGTTTGTGTTACCCTCACAACAGTCGTTAATGCAGTACCAATGAAATGATAGTGATTGTCGAGCAAAGTCGAAAGTTTCTTCATGGGAAATCGGGAATTTCCGGGAAATCTTGTGGCCTTTGTCTTTGGCTGAAAGGAAAATTGAGATTGAAGATTTTATGGGAAATCGGAATGATGAATCACTACATGGTGGCGATTCTACAGTTCTATATTTTGGTTGTTATCATTATTTTCTCGTCATTTTTTCAACCCTTTTTCTTTCCGAGTTCAATCTTACCTTAATGAAGGTAAAATTATAAATTATGCGTCAGATCTTCGGGAAATATTACAACATTCATGAAATGTAACCCGACTTTTTTAAATAAAGAAGGCCTAATCTTTACATTGTGGACGCTTTACGAGACAATAGAGGACGAGTTCATTCCCTGGATGTGTGAACTGATTTCAATTCATATTTTAGAGCTTACAGCGCCAGTTAAGAGCCAAAGAGGTCTCTACTGGAACATCTTGTGAACACAATGAGGAATTCGAAGCCAAGCTGAAAGCTTGGACTTCCGAGCGATCTATTCTAGAGGAAAATTTAGAGCGTTGCCGGCAAGAAAATTCCATTCTCACCCAAAAGCATAAGGAGATGGTGGTGAACAATCAATCTTGTACACAACAAGTAAACGATCTCAAGTGCCAGATTGCCCAATTTCAAAACGAAGCAGCACAAGCCAACTCTCGACGAAAAATGGAAAAGATGGAACCTCATTCCGAAATGGAAAAAGCCAAGAGACCATTAGATCCGCCTGAAACAAAAATCCCAAAGAAGGAGGTGAGTTAAGCTTCTGAATTTGTGTGGCTTACAAATGCATGAGAGGAAGAACACGCGAAAAAAACTGGGTGGTTTAACGGGTACTTGGACCATTTTAGTATGATTGTGACACTAACATACAAGAAATTTTATCGCTCTCATGAAGAAGCTAATTCCATATCCTGTGCCAATGTGTTCTATGTTATTGTCAACTTCTATTTCAAGGACGTGAGAGAAAATTCAACGCAAACTGAGGATGCCATGTTGCTAAAGGATGACCAATTGAAAACTCAATTGCAAGAACTGGAAGCTAAGCACAAGTTGTTCCAATTGGAATTATTTTCAAGACCCAATAAGCCCAAAGATACCATGTTATGACGAGAGTTGTTCACGTTGCATTGTGATTGCATTTAACTATAAAATCACTGAAAATACTGGTTATTGACTGGTGTGGCCTTTCTTTGAGACGGTTTCCGCCATAAAGTTTATTCTCGCCATCAAAATTTGACGAGTGGGAAATATGATCAAGGTCGGTTCAGAATCGCTCACATTAAGAAGTGATTTCTTAAACATGAAGGACAAAGTTTCTCTAGTCTTGATTTTGGCCGTTTGTACCATTGAAACCAAAGCACAAGTCCCAAACGCAACACCCTCTACCGAATTGCATCTGGCGGCCTCCGGGACTGACCCAAGTCCAACCGTTGCAAATTCAGCATCACCAAATTCAGATGAATCTGACCCAATCGCATCAAGTGAAACGGCCTCAAGCTCAACAGATTCCGATCAAAACCCAACAGATCGACCGGCATCAACAACTCCAACGGCTCCAATGTCAAGCTTTTCATCTTCAATCATGACGAATTTATCCACAACCAATGACGCGGCCTCAACTCCAATCGGTTCCATTGAAACTGTGCCACCACCGATTGCCCATAGTTCCACTATCGTTCCAACAGCAAATTCGCCCTCCCCAAGTTCCAATGTAGTGACACCCATGGCAAATTCTTCTACACTAAGTTTCAATAATGGAGCATCCACTGTAAATTCTTCCATTTCAAGCTCTAGCGCTGAAACATCCATACCAAATTCTTCCAAACCGAGTCAAACAATCTCAAGTTCAACGACTCCAATATCAACATTGCCCAATTCAAAGGCACCAACTTTTCCGTCCTTGAACGCCACCATTCTGACATTGCCATCGTCTTTGACTCCAGTTCCAGCCACAACTACATCTGGGTCATTTACTCCTAATTCATCTACAACTCCTCATGGTACTTCATTGGGAACAACAACAACAACAACAACAACAACAACAACAACAACAACAACAACAACAACAACAACAACCCTGACAACAATGAGAACGACGACGACTCATCTAATGTCAACTCCCAAGCAAGCATCTGTGGTTGACAACGTCATCTACTTGATTTGTCAGCTTTGC
This sequence comes from Tigriopus californicus, assembly GCF_007210705.1. NCBI lineage: Eukaryota > Metazoa > Arthropoda > Copepoda > Harpacticoida > Harpacticidae > Tigriopus > Tigriopus californicus. The sequence continues at coordinate 4,065,977 of NC_081448.1, forward strand.
TTCCAAATGCGCAAACCATGTCCCTGCTTTGGACACGAGGAAGGCGTTCGAATTCAACCTACAATTATACAGAAGGGATCGTCACCTTTCCTGCAAGATTCCTTTGATCTAGCTCGTATTTCCCGATGCCGAGATGTTCCTTCAGAAGTCGGCGGATGTTCCAATTTTCAAGTGGCATGGTCCTATGTGGGAGGCAATAAATGCGTTCAGTTTGTCTACAGTGGTTGTGGATCATCCAGCAATGTGTTCCAATCCAAGCGGCTCTGTCTCCGTACATGTGGCTTGGAGTCATCCATGTTTTAGCTGAGACTATTTGAAGGCTTTCAATACCCCCAGAAAGACGTCCATGCATGCTTAACGCTTCATTGTGCGCTTTCAGGACAAGTCGAGTAAGATACGAACTTGGTGGGGGCGTGGGTTGAACTAAAATATGTATTAATGAAAGGAAAAGGTAATGAATACAATACCCGAGTCGGTCTTTGATCTCGCGTTTGGTCCCCTATATCCCCTAGTGCACAGACTTGGCTCTACATATAACAATAATTAGTTTCCGCTAACGACGAACGTGTTCTAATGTCTCGTGATGTGGCTCTCCTCTCTTGAGCATAGACAGGGTCAAAAGCATGCTTAAATATCCATGGTTTTATTTCATTTCCAAGTTTAGGAAGTTCAAGCATTCCACATTTGTACAAAAGCAGTCTTTACATAATTTATGATCTTCCGGAGAAGCATGCTGAAAGGCTCGATGGAGACTCATGTGGATTGGGAGTTCAGGCTATTTTTGGCAGTATGGCTCATGACGGATTCAAAGACGAGAATTGAACTTAGACAAAGACAAAGTCCGGTCCATTGGGACAAGGACACTCATCTCGCGTCTCAACTTTGGTCCACCTCCCATGACATCGAGGATGGATCAAGTTCTTGAACTTGGTGGGACGACCCTCAATCCCATGACCCATGCAACGCCCACCCAGATTATCGCGTTGGGCCTTGTCGTCACAGACAGCGCAAACAGTGTGGCCTACATGATTGAGTCAGGGGGGTTGGTTTGTTTGAATGGTCCTTTTGGATGCTTTTTGAAAGGCGAGCATTTGATCTTACCTGTCCTAAGGGGATCCGTTTCTTTGTCGTTCTGACAGGTGTGCGTGGCCTTTTCCACTTTGAAAACGACACAGTACCTAGAAGAAAGTGAAGTACAAATTGATTTGCATTATTTGGCTACACTCAGCTCAGGAAGCGGTCAAGATCTTGATCTTGGGTCAGCATCCCGAGAGTCTAAAACCGTAGCAAATAGTCATCTTCAGTAATCCTTTGGTTCCTCTCTCGCACATTCACGTGATCCAGATACATCACGACTTTCCCCAATCTGGTCAAACTGACCTTTCAAGGTTGGCATCGGCTTTCACAGGATCAGATAGATCTGCCTCTTCAGTAACTTACTTTTTGCTCTTGGGCTTGTCGAGGAAGGACTTCAAATTGGCACGGACCTCATATTTGCGACCTCCTCGCATGGATTGGACCGCATATTTACCCGGCAGGATCATGGCCGTCTCTAGACAGAAATGAAGCCAAACAAACCAGTCGTCAGACGAAACCTCTTCATATTTGACCAATAACCTACTAGCTACCTCTAAAAGCCGAGGACTTTTCCACTTGATTGTGCTTGGGGTGGCACTTGTTGGCGTGGCATCGTTTGCGTTCCTCCAGAACTGGACATTGTGAGCCTCCATTGGACTCTGGACGCTCCACATCTCGGGTACGAGAAGCAGTGCCTTCACCACAAGACACATCGCACTTCGACCAAGTGGACCATTCTGACACCTGACAATCAATCACTGGAAGCGAGCAGAATGGCCATATTGAAGAACCCTTTCATTTGTTGAGATGTATGGTGTACTAGTATATGACGTGGAGCATCGCTAAAGGTCAGGTTGTTTTCTCTCCGCTTGGTTTGCCTACTTAGGGGCTTGTGCCCACAGTGATTATGCATACCATTTTCAACTGATCCTTCGCCTTTGTTCCCATAAAGCACAGGTGGGCATTGCTCAATGGCAAGCAAATGTTGTGAATCGATGGGGAAAAAGAATGCCTCGCTTAAATATGCATTGGCCACTTTGAAGAAGGGTACACCTCATAATGATATTGTTGAATTGAATCCTGAATAAATGTTTGAATTAACATAGTTCAAAAAACATTGTAACAGAAACACAAGCTAGGAAATTTGGTAAAATGGCCCTTTCAGACAAAGCGATTTGACCAAAAGTAGAATTTGATAGTCATCAGAGTTGGCTAATAGCGTTAACGAATATTGCAAATACAAATGATCAAAAATTACAACTTGGCATTGGAATGATTCTGGCCCATCTTTGAAACAGCGTATGTCGCAACAGAGCTATCTATTGTGACATCATCGGCATGTGCGAATTTTAGTGCTAGATGAACTTCTAATTGGGCCTTTTTGTTAGTAGTTTTCGAGTTCAATCATTTTTTTGTTGAAACCCTTCATATGAGCTTGTATTGTGTGTTCGTTGATGAGCAAAAACTGCTTGGCTCGTCGTTCTTCGAGTCCCCGCCCAGTTGTTCCCCTCATTAGTGTCACTCGGATGTTTTTTGCGAGGAATGACGGACCAAAAAATGGGTTGATGAGCTCGCTTATCATCAAGGCATCTCATCTGGGCTCTTCGGGGTGTTAGTATCGCATTGGAGTTGCTTCCTTGTCTCACAATCTCGGGGCAAATTCTGCCCCATAAATCTGCCCCTCTCTGCTATTTTAAAGGCATTTAAACCCGAACTTAAACCGACACCCCCATTGGCCCTTGCCTTTGTGTCTTGGATGCCCTCCGAAATACTCTATATACCTACGAGGATTATTTTGCAAAACAAGTTTCTGGGATGACCTGTCTTGCCAGTCAAAGAAACCTCAAGGACATCCTACACTGTTTGTACAAGCTTGTGGCGTGTACTGTATATGTGTACAGTTCACACAAAAAGGCGATGGTTCTGTCGGAGCGGACAAACCCGTTTTGTTGCCATCCATTCATAAAACCAAAAATGCTCAGATCTCGGGGAAAGATGCCGTCAATATTTTACTTTGATACTCGTGGGCTCACAAACAAAATGCATCCTGTAAAGGGCCCTGGGGCCAATGTAATGTTCACTCCATCCCAAAGCCATTCCGGAAAGAGTTGCAACTCTTAATAATGAAGCTGGCAACATGGTCGTTTCGCATCCTCCTCTATTGTACTCATTTCACCAAGTTGGCATTCCTCGACAACTTTGAATGGAATTTGAAGGACGAAAGCCGCTCAGAGCACGAGTGAGTGAAGAGAGCAATGGGACCTTCTGTTGTTCCACTTGTGTTCCAAGTGTCAAGTGCAAAGCCACTTGGATTTGGAAGAGCGGAAGAAGAAGGGCCGATTGTTGAGCAAATCTTGAGGATTAGTTTGCGGTTACGTCGTCACTTCCCAGGCTCTAAAGGCTTTCAAGGCTGGCCAGGCTCTCGAGCCACAATGATGGATGGAGAGGGGAAACTTAAGTGGAACCGAGCGTTGGATTTGCTCACACTACCAATATCCAACTTTGAGAGATAAAACCCTCCTCGCCTTTTGTTCGCCTCCATCAGAGTAGACAGGGATCTTTTTACCCAAACAATGGAGCAAACATTCCATGAATATTGATTGCTCCACTCTTTCCTTCAAATTCAATTCCACAAAACAACACGGTCCGTCGGGTCCCGCGCATATCTCTCAAAGAATGTGTGAATAATCTTACCTCCACAATAGTCCTTGAAGTCTGGACAACAATCGCCCATATCCAGACAGCCATGGTCGCAATAGCATGGCTCCTGGATGTCCTCATCTTGTTCCGAGGTTTGGTAAGGGTTCTCAATTGAGCTTTGAATGAGGCAATCTCCATCTTGGCCATCGCAGCATCGTTTTGCAGCTCGACAGGAGCCTTTGGCGCTCTCTGTTGAGCCCACAGTCATCAGCAATACAACACCCAAGGTCAATAACCAAGGGTAGGTGAACTCTCCGATTCTGGTTCTTCTCGTGGTGGTGGTGGTGGTGGTGCGGGTAGTCATGGTGATATCGAAAAGTCTTTTCCTGGATGATCCAAAAGTGTCAAACTGGATTTGCAAATATCCTGGACAGTCTTTTCTGAGAGGAGTAATAGTGGCGACCACGAGCGAATTCAAGCAACTGAGGGTTCTTTTTCGGAATGGGGGGTTGAACAATTAAGATTCCAATTTTCCCCTCGAAACGAACAGTCCTTGCTTGAGTTCACGTACCAAAGCGAAGTTGTTGAACTACCACTTCGAGGCTGCCTCAAATTAAAATGAACCCCCCTAAAGATAATCGACACCATCTCCTCGACCCTCCGTCACATCGAAATCACCAACCGGCCCACTTTGAATGAACGGGCTGACGAGAATATCAAATCAGAGAGATCTGACTAGAAGACTGACGTACTCTGAGTAAGGCCAGGAACCTAGTCAGGACTTGATAGAGAGTCAAAATGTTAAACTCATTTAACCCCTGACGAGCACCAACTGTTGTTCCTGTCATGTGGTCGATCTTTTTTGTCGTAAGGCATGTAATATTTTGCAACCTGTGAAAGGTCGGTTGTTATCTAAATAAGAGGCAAACCATTCCATAAAAGCCTCATCAAGCTTTGTATGAATAAAATATGCCACCTTTAGCTTATTAATAACTTCGAAGGTTTTGACTTAAAACAACGCTTAGTCTTTGTTTATTGTGCCTCCTCTACACTTCTCTCTTCTTACATGGCACAGGCATGCCTTGAGATTCTGAAATATCTCGAGCCGAGGATGGCTGCCCATAATGGTCGACCCAAAGATGGGTGATGAACTCGGTCTCTTCCCGGCCAAACATGAGCATCCCACAAAGTTATTCTCCTCCGATATGTCAGTTGCCTTCGTTAGCAAACCCGAGAAGAATTTACTAGTTTAGTTGTTGTAGTGCCTTTGGATTCTCGATGGATACTTAGGTCGTAGGTCGTCGATCTTTCAGGTGTGCGAAAATTTTGGCCAATCTCTTTGTTCCAGCAAGGCCCTGAAATAGATAGAACCACTCACCGATCCTCCCTTCAGTTGGCTTTGAGAAGTCGATGCAAATGGAAGGAAATCGGAGTATTTAGAGTTACAAAAAACAACGTTGAGCTTCGCTTGGCGTCTACTGTTATCAATGAAGGCTTACAGAACATCTTTGGGCCCAAAAAGGTCAAGAAAAAAATGGATTTCCTCCCAGAGGGAAGCTTGAAACGGATGTCGTTTCAAATCCGTCCCTTGAGACCTGGATACTCTAGGTTACTTTATTCACGGCATTTGTTTTAGCACACAGACACATGTGATTAGTAATATTGGTACAAAGATGATCTAACCGGGCAGATAGCATCGGTATGAAACGAGATAAATCCAATCCATAATGTGAACACAAATTTCTTTTGATTGGGATTAGCATAGTATGGGATTTTGTTTGTACCAGTTTTGCTCTGTCAAGGTAGGCGTGAGAGCACGCCCAACACAAACACTCGAGAAGTCTTTCAAGCTGCATAGGATCATATAAAACATCAAACTTCGTGATGGGATTCTCCTCCTCTCCAAGTTGCGAGCGGTCTTTTGTTTCGTGATCGTTCGTTCAATTTATTATTAGACGGCCAACGAAAGAAGAGGAGATCAATCAACCTTGCGGGAAGGTCGTCGGATGGAAGTGTCTGCTGTGCCTTAAACGAAAATGAAGTCCGCCCCATTTTTGCACGGACAATCCCTTGTCTCATATATCCTCTGCCATTGACCGTGACATTTGGGGAACACCGTGGACCTCCATCGGGTGAGTTGATAGTCCACACCGTGGCCTTTACACCGATTACCCAAGCTCTCGCGTTTGGCATCCTCCGGGCACAAGGCGCACATTCGACGACCTGTCGAGACGTTCGGAAAAAGAGACGAAAATGAATGGAACACTTGGCAATTGGAAAAAGGAACTTCTAAAATACATATTCATCCTGGCCAGTGAGACAAAGATGGGTCCTACATTTTTTCATCAAACTTCTTTGGCTTACAATTGAAATCAAGCGGACCACTTCCTTTCAACAAATGTCAAATGACTATTTCATAGATCAAAATTTTGTTCGATCAAGTGGAAGTCAATGTGCTTTTAGCCGGATAGAATATCCGGGAAATTATTAGCCGAAAATAAGGGTTAAATGTTGAGATGCTGCACTCTTGCCAAACCGTATTTTGGTGAACAAGTGGCAAAGTCGTAATATGTTTGTCCATGATGATTAATTTGTGCCATTACGTATTGATACAAACACAGCTCAGAGAAACATTTCTGAAGATTTAACGTGTAATAGGGTTACAGAGCCAGGTTGTTGGCATCAATCACGCAGCAAGAAATGAGTATTTTATTCAAACCACGAACTAAAAAAAGTGATGCCTTAGGAATGTTACCCTGTTTTTTGGTAAATAAAATGCTTTTGGGTTTGATATGATCTTGCCCTGCTCATAGAATGTATAAGTTGATCCTCCGATTAGATTCATGGTAAACCAAATTTTGGACATCCATCAATTTTGGTTTTGGTTCATTTACAACCCCTGGTCATTATTTGATTCTGAGTCAGCTAAAGCTTGGTTATTATTCAATGGAGTTGAATGGCCATAAAGGTTTCCTGACAAGTCATGAAAAGGAGTCAAAATTGTAGCGAAAGAACTGACAAATAGTGTTTTTCAAGGTGGCTTTAGTAAATAAAGATGGCATGGACAAATTCAAGAAAGACACTTATAAAGGAGACAGAGATTACAAATCAGTTCTTCACGATTTTGAGTTGATGTGTCTTGAAATGCATCTAGCGCCATCAAACTTGATAAGGATCTCGGTGCTTTAATTATTACCATCCAACCCCTTGATAATAAGTACACGAAATACTCATCTAAGGACATATGGTAGGCATAAAAATAATTCAGATTTAAAACAAAACTATCTTTCTCAACTTAGAAAACCATTGGTCTCTCTTGCGAAACAGTGATTGACCCAGGAATTTAGCGCAATAAAATTTACATTAAAGACTATTTTAGATTAAAGACGACGTACAATTCCTCTGGAATTTCGAGAGAGAAGGCTCTGC